>NC_088858.1:25957597-26202597 GCF_963853765.1 Magallana gigas | reverse complement strand
CAAGTTCAACTCTTTTTTTTGATGACTATTGATTATGAATTGAAAAACTGGGAGAGCTCAGATCTTCTAGCTGTTTCAATCATACCCGGGATGTTTAATCCATCATAGCTGGGAGGAGACGGTTTATTCTGCCTTTCCTTGTGGTTCTGAGGGACAGTTCCTATGGTGATTGGGAACTTTATTTTTATGTCTTCTCCATTGCAGAAAGGAAGCGGAACCTTTATCTAAACTCCAACAATAGAAAAGTGATGTAAGAAGAACACGGTCTATTTGTCGAAAATAAAATACTCGAGGTAAAGAGTCTATGAATACCTCAATATAATATATTTATATCTACCGATTATGATTCCCTCTTTCTCTTACGGAAACTTAAAGTCAATTCATAGCTCTAAAGAAACAGACAGGACTAAAATCTACACGCCCCGTTTATCGATTGGTCGAAATCTACAGCGACTTAAGAAAAATCACGGACTGCACGAAATAATCATGATGATGTCAGAATAAAATTCCCAAAGGAGGAGATATGGCTGCTTTTTTTTTAAGCTAATGTTCTAATGTACATTAGGTTAAACAATAATTTAGTGAATTTTACTCACTTTTAACAATCAATTTATTAATTTGCTAAAAGAAAAATGTAAATATGAACAATAAAATTATTTCTTTGATGATTCATGCGGGTCATGAAAGTATAGGATAGTTGCAGAAAAAAATTACATAACCCGCTAACGCAGATTATGCATTTTTTCTGCAATGTCGCCACCGCGACCTTCATATTCCGCATGAATCACCAAATAAAGCATTTTATTGTTTAAATGAATACTTCATATAGTAGGAGAATTTAATAAGTACAGCATTTAGAACTATACCTCGATGTAATACGAGCATTTGATACAGTAGGAGGACCTCAGCAGAGACGTTGGAGGTACAGGGTCTATAGTCAACTTCTGGTTGTTCCATTTCAGCTGCTTGCCCTAAAAACATATCAATCTCTCTACAAATTACAGTTTAATCAGGATTTTTGGAGGTTTGAATCGTTATCCCCTATCATGCATGATCAAAACCGATTATCTACAATACACAATACAAGTATAGCGGATCATAGAGGAGAAGTTTTAGAGGTCTAATTTTAATTAAATTGAATTAAAGAGCATCTATGGTTTAATTTAAAATAAACAAATTTTTCATCCGTACCTTACTTAATTTTGTGCCCACTAGATTCCGAATACATTCTTTAGTTATCTTCTTCTCTCCGTTGCCTTTGAATTCCACTTCCTGTATTAATGCTGCCGAGGGTTGGTCCAGATCTTTGGTTGTTCCATTAGTCACGTCCACTTTTTGTGTAGAAAGGTGAGGTTTCAATTATCTTATTACAGTTATTTGTACCGATTATACACATCATTTAGACATTAAAAATGATATCATAATTCTGTCCCTTATTATCGTTTTTTTTTACTCAAATGCCAAAGTCTTTTGGTGGCCTTATATCTGTTTTGTAAAAAATGGTCATTTTTGGGCACTGAGTCTATTTCTGCACATAGATAGACCAGTGAAGCTGAAAATGAGGATATTTGTGCTCTGAATTTAATTATAAATGTATGAATTCTTTCCGACGCTTATCCATATAGAACAAAAATATGGATTGACATTGACTATATATGTCCCTATATTGAAGAGCTTGAATGTTAAACCACATACATGTTACCAATGCCCACTCTCCTGGACAGTATCCAGAGCGGTCTATACTGGCAGTCAGTTTTATTGCCCCGGCATCCCCGATTCCAAAGGCACGAGAAATCTTCCTTTCTTGACTCTTACTTATTGATTTCTGTTAAAAATAAAAAAAATGAGAGCATTGAAAAAATATATCATGTATACACATGTATATGTGAGTTAACCAAAGATAATAGCTAGATAGTGACAGTAATAGTGGGAAATCTAGTAAAAACAAGTACCGTATATCTCTTCTTTTTTTTGCATGTTACAAAATTTGCGAATATTTGCATTAGTCACTTTGTTAGCGATTTGAAGTTCCTTTATATCTTAAACATTACGGGGTATACTTTTTGTGCATGGTATTTTTCTGCGATGTAGAGAACTGAAAATTAGATCATCGCTTCAATAACCGGATACACAATAATGAAAATATGTCTCATTAATTATTGTCTTACAGCATACAGGGGTTGGTCAATATCCACATTAGCCAAATATGTGAAACACTTGTATTTTACAATGTTGGAATGTGGCATTGGTCTTCCTATTTCAATTTTGATGAACCATCTTGTGGCTCCATGGCGCCCTTCGAAGGAGGAATGCATTTTGTCTTTTGGAATTTGGTAGTTGATAGGGTATTTGTACTTTCCAGGGGCAAGACCATCTCCTGTAATGTATTCAGATTTATCTAATGTTTATATGTAGGTATAATTATGTATTATTGTAAAATCATCAATATTAAAGTTGGCTCGGTTTTGTGGATTTCATTAATTAATACGCCTCGGTCAAAAAAAATTATGAAACTTATATTCAATATTAATGAGAGTAAATCCTTGTAAATGTTTTCTAATGAATGTGTTTAAAAAAGTGCAGCAATCCTATCAAAACAAACCTAAGAAATTGAAATGATTTTGCAGTAGGCTATTGGTGATGCGCATGCAGTACAGAGAGAGAGAGAGAGAGAGAGAGGTAGAGAGAGAGAGAGAGAGAGAGAGAGAGAGAGAGGTGTGCAATTGTAGATAGATACTAGTCCTGTGTTTTTGTTTACAATCATTGTGCTTTATTTACCGTTGACAGGGTGTGAAGTAACTTGTCTGGTGTACAGCTCATGGCTCTTGAACTCATCGTCTTCGAAGTCTTTCCTAGAAAGATTGGTCTCCCTCCACTCAACATAGGTCGCCCCAATCAGGTATGTAGTGATAAAGTTTACCTTAGCCGTAGAATTCACATTAACAAACCATGTCCCCTGAACTTTTTCCCCTGCCAGAAACACCTCTTTGCCCTTCAAGTCAAATGTCACTGAGCTTATGCCCGACATCCTTAGCCTTTATTTGACTTGGTTGTTTTAACTCCTCAAGATTATGATGGTTCGTTGATTCAGTTATCATATTGCGAAACATAACATGTAAACAAGATACGTGATTGTAATATAGAAATATGATGCATAATTGACTGGGCTTATCATGTGAGTCTACATCACCAGTCAAATACTGATAAAACTAGAGTATTTCATAAACCTCCGTCAAGCACCTACCCTGTAGTTAGGGTTAACTGTATGAAGATCATCCCTGCAGGCAGGATTCTATTGCACTCTTTCATGAGAAAAAATAAAAGTCAGGAGCAATGACTATTATTTACTAAATGTTTGTAAATATAACATTTTGATTCAATTTGCAATACGTTATATAAAGTTTGTATAAATTAAGTGGTTGTTAAATATTTGCCGTATGACTGGCAAGTAAATACAACTGTTTTAATAACTTTGGTCGTTCCTCGTGTAGTCGAGTCCCAATCTTTTAAAATACTAGTATATCATCTAGTTCAGCTTTAATTATGATTTTGCTTATCATTCTTCACAAGAACCCTATATCCAAACGGTTACTTCTTTGATTTGCAGTATCTTACTGTACAGTGGTTTTAAATTACTAGTACAGGTACAGGTGTATCTGTAAGCTGGGTTAAAGTTAACAAGTCTATCACTGGCAAATTGCAAAACAAATTTGTTGCTAGTAAAAGTTGTTATAGAAATTTAACAATATATACATCAGGCTTGGGGCGAATTACATTGTAAAGTAATGCATTACATTACCATTACTTCATGAATTTGGGCATTAAATTACCATTACCATTACTTGATTTTCTTGAAGTAATGCATTACATTACCATTACATGAGTAAAGTAATGCATTACCATTACCATTACTTTTTTTTTAAGTAAAGCTAATAAAGAGTTTTTGCAAATGTTTCAAATTTACAACACTCTTTAACATATCTACAGCTTTATGCTTGCGGTATCAGGTTCAAATTCAATGAATAAACAAGAGTCATTCTTTATTTGCTCAATATATAATCATATTGTGGCAATATGAACAACATATTACATAAGTAAAATGATATTTATAGACATTTGGCATAATACAATATCAGATAATTATGAAATAGAGAAACAGGATAACATGCGTAACAAAAAACAATTTATGAAATAATGTTGCTGTTTTTAAAAGCTAAATATAGATATATCCCAAGATTACACAAATCTTTATAATTTTGGACACTTAATTTTATTAATTTATAAACAGATGATTTTTCCCAGTTATATTTCTTAATTTATTTTAATCGTATTTCTTTTTACGGAGGACACTTTAAGACAAAAGATTGCTGTTGCACTTTATGGTCGAAGTTTCAAAGGGTTCATCTTTTAAATGCATCCATCTTCCGGGCTATACTAAATAAATGTTTTGCAGGAGCAGTCAAAGCTTGGACTGGAAAATACTGTTTGACGATCTTTATCTTAGGATATATTAAGTGCAATAATAGATTAAATACATAAATCTTGTATTTTCTATCAGTCCAAACTAATGTAAAGTGTAATTAATATACAGGAGAGAGAGAGAGAGAGAGAGAGACAGAGAGAGAGAGAGAGAGAGAGACAGAGAGACAGAGAGAGAGACAAAAAGAAAGAGAGAGAGAATAAGTAAGATTATTTTCAAATGGGTTATAATATTGGAAGTGATATTGATTTTCATCATGGATGGACAGTGCATTCATTTGACTTTTAAAGGTGCATGTCTGTCTCCTATTCTATTGTGACATATTGCGAAGGGAAGGGGATTGGGGTGTTTAGCACTTCTTATAACAATAGATTGTTTTGATACTTAGATTATCCTGGGGGCATAGTGTGTTGTTGACACATTTCTTATTGAAGTGCAAACTAATTGGAGTAAAGTGTTTAAATGATTAAAAACTCTTAATAACAACACTCTTAAAAATGTTATGAAATTGTGCTGTTATCTTTAGTAATATAAACAATTCAAAAATGAGTTTTAAAAAACCTTTTTTAATAAAACATGTACAATTAAAACATTTTTTCTTAATTAGAATTATTTCTTTCTTCTTTAAAAATAAATTAAATCAAATTTAATTTCAACTATTCATTTATTCATCACATTTTTTAAAGTGAACATGCATAAATATGCATAGTAATGCAAAGTAATGCCATGTAATGCCAGCATTACACTAGATTTTGGAAAGTAATGCATTACATTAGCATTACTTGTAATGCTAATTTTGAGGCATTACACATTACTAGCATTACTTTGAAAACATGTAATGCATTGCAATGCATTACCATTACATTTAGCATTACCCCAAGCCTGATATACATGTATACAGAATGACTAAAAATAGTTATACAGTGTTATGTTTGACCTTTGTTATCTTTACCCTGCTGAAGTGAATGAAGACCCAAAACCCAAACAATACGGGTAATCAATCAACAGTTTGGAATAAAGAAGAATATACATGAACATATTCATTTTTCTGATATATTGTACATTGGAACGCAATGACATTGTTGTTTTACGTGCTATCTAAACTGTTTTGCTTGTTGACAAAGAATTGTAAATGAGATACGACCTCCTTGCCTATGATGTAAAGATCATTTAAGATGTTCATCAAAAACTTAACACGTTTCAACAAAATTTATATTGTTCCTGAATTATAAGAAGGTGTTCTTTCACCACAAATTCCATAAATACAAGTTCAATTTTTTGTACAATATATACCTTTTTGAAGCATTCCACAATTAATGAATCTTTATTTTTTCCTAATCAAATATGGAAAAATAAAATATACAAAGAACAGCAAAACCAACAATTTTTATTACATCAAAATTATTGTTCGAATTGTTTATTTAACAAAAATCCTAAAATGAACCTTTCAAAATACAGTTTTGCTGTAAAAAAAAATGTTTTGAATCACGAATGACAATTGATATTTTTTCATGTCTTTTTTTTTAATGACATATCACAGCATTTTGCTCCAGTCCTTTGCACCAGAAATAATACTGTAGTGTATCACTGATTAGAAGTCCGGCTCTAAGATTTCTCTAGACTGGACGTGGAGGGTGTATACTCAACGACATAAGTTGTCAGGGGGGTATATAAGATGTTGGGGAATTCTAGAGTGTTGCTGCTGTATTCGAAACACGACTTGGGCTTTCTCTGTTCTCTGTAGGTAATGCTGTTTGAAAGATCTGTCACAAGCAAAGAGAAAGGGCATTGCGTGTTGTATTATAAACATATCTTTTATCATTAAGCATTGAATGCTTATTTTTTTTTTGATGTCGTCGGTCCTGTAACACACCAAGCTGTGCAGACAAATTGAATACCGCGCGTTAGCAATTTTAAAAACTCTAATTTAATGCAAATCAATTAAAAAACCAATGTGGCATATATTTAACAATAAACGACGCAATTAACTGTAAACATCTTTTAATTCAATTATCTAAAATTTCACGGTTTGCTGTGTTGGTACCTTGAATGGTGGTTTCAATTTCACAGAGATTCAATTTTTCTGTTATTAAATAATACATGATATTATAAAGAATATTTTTCAAGATTTATGAAAATTCCATTAGTTTTCTGTATCTTTACTAGTAAAGTAACATTAATTTACCCCTTTTATTCGCTACGAGAAAACTTATTTAAATATTCACTATGGTTTAATGTTTGTGGATAATTGTCTTATTGGTGACATGATGAAATGAAAAAAAGCGTAATGTACGTATTGCATATCTACAGTACCCAGGTTTACACTTCTTAAAGAACATTCATTTGTATGATGCTGAATATATCTCTGCCAATTCCTCTTTCCTATTTTTTTTCTATATTCAAAAATTTAATAGAATTATAATATAATACCAACAAAAAAAAGGTTGAATTAATGTGTACATTAATGATAAACAACCAAAGCTGGTGACTAATAAAAGTTGGACGAGCTCAGATCTTGCCAATGATTCAACCATACCTGGGGTATTTAATCCATCATTGCTGGGATGAGGGGGCTGTTCATTCTGCCTTTTCTTGTGGTTCTGAGGCACAGTTCCTATGGTGATTGGGAACCATAACTTAATGTCTTCATTGTAACAAGGAAGGGGAATCTTGATCTAAATCAGACAAATAAGTAAATAAAAAAATTAACAAAAGTATTTCAATAATTTCTATTGTATAAAGTAAGCATTGTAGAATTAATTTTCGAGGACGGGGTCATTTTTCGTAGATTTAGTTGTTAACCCTTACCAATGATTTAATATAAAATCCCCAAAGTTATAAAATACGGTCTTCATTCATTACACACTAAATTACATCCAAATAACCTTTAAAAAATTAAAATTCTATCAAAGTTTGCCACCCTAATTTAAATGATTCCATTGTATACAAGGGATAAACATTTTAAGCTGGATAGCAATATAAAAAAATTATACATACTGTAGATTCCTTATTTTACGCGAGTACTTAATTCCGCGATTCAACGATTTACCATCAAATCGCGAGTACATAAAATCGCGATTGCCGAAATTTTATCAAAGTTTCATGTAGTTTACATGTGTCCCAAAATTAACAGCGAGATTTTAGAATTCGCGAGACGGGCTTCTCGCGATTTTAGGTGGATATTAATTCCTCGCGTTTAATTAGGAATTTACAGTAAATAACTGGTGGTTATTGTATTTTTACAAACTGAAGATGACTCCACACAAGTTTCAGCTTTTCTGGCTGAACAGTTTTAAAAACTCTCATTTTATCTATAAGGAATAAGGAATCATTATTTGAGAATTATGGGATGATAATTTTGGTCGGGGTGTGGTCAAATCCAATTAAGCCCAAAGGGCTCTATGATAGATTGATCATGCTCTGATCGAAACCATCATCTCATAATATACAAAGAATGATTCCCTATTAGTTATAATTATATATTTCTCAGCAATTGTACAATTAAATATTAGAATATTAACATATTTATGAGAATTTCATTTCTTCTAATTATGAAAACCCCGCTTTCGCCCCAACAATACGTCATTTGAATTTGTTGATTGACTCTACAATGCAATAAACGACAAAAAAAATTGATAGACAGATGGACACAAGATCAAAAGTGTAAATAAAGGCTGATTTGAACTTTTGGCTCAGGTAAGCTAAAAGTTTAAATTTTGAAAGGGGTGGGTCCGGACCCCCCCCCCCCCCCCCCCCCCCCAATTGTTCATGTTCATTGTCTACTACAAAAAATATATAAAAACGTATTTAATACATAAAGAGAATATAAGAATAACAGAATCTATAAATACAGTGTACTTTTAAAACGATATGACCACTTGATGCCAAAGGAGAATATATGAAGCAAAGAATCAACAAGATATACACCCGCTTTAATTAATGTGAATATACAAAATAACCAATTGGTACACAAATACACAAATAGCATGCCTAAAGAAAGAGTGTGATTAAAATTTCAAACGTCTGCACAAAATAGTTGCTGAGAAATCGTTGACGAAAATTTGTTTGAAAATTTAGGCTAAAAATGAACAAAGTAGTCATTCAACAGGAAGTTGACGTTTTATTGGTACAAATATAGATCCCACAATATGACATGCCTAAACAAAGAGTATGTGAAAATTTCAAACATCTGCACAAAATAGTTGCTGAGAAATCTTTGACGAAATTTTGTTTAAAAATTATGCCAAAAATAGATAATGTCGTCATTTAATTAACAGAAAGTTGACGTTCGATTAGTACAAAAAATAGGTCCAGCATTGGTACACAAATAGCATGTCTAAAAAAAGAGTGTATTAAAATTTTAAGCACCTACGATAAATTGTTGTTGGGAAATCTTTGATTGAAAAGTTTTAAGCTAAAAATAGACAAATTCGTCATTTAACAGAAAGTTGGCGTCTGATTGGTACAAAAATAAACACCATCATATGGCATGCCTAAACAAAGAGTGGGTTAAAATTTCAAGCATCTGCAATGAATAGTTGCTGAGAAAAATGCGACAGATAATTTTGTTACGGACAAACGAATGGAATGATGAACAGACAAATAGACAGACAGACAGACTCACAAGGATAAAACAGTATACCCCCTTTCTCCTTCAGAGCGGGGGTATAATGAATATATGAACCTCAATGTAATACGAGCACTATATACAGTAGGAGGACCTTGGTAGAGACGTTGGAGGTACAGGGTCTATAGTCAACTTCTGGTTGTTCCATTTCAGCTGCTTGCCCTAAATCAAATTAATCACTCATATGACAAACAATTACAAAAATACACTCAGGTAATTTATATCAAAATAAGTTTTCATTACTAGATTTTATCAATTATATTCCTTTGGAATACAATGTACAAACCTACAGCTTGCAGAGTAACCAGTAATACCAATACTGTAGGAGAACCTCATCAAAGGTGATTTTGGGGGTATGTAATATTACTTACCCGTATATAAATTAAATATCAATATCTATAAAATAACTTCTTTGTCATTTGATGAAACATCTGATCTTTTACTAAAATAAAAAGTCCACCTTCTAATAATGCAACTTTAATTAAGATGTATTAATCTACAAAAAATATTGTTATACAGTAGCAGTTTCAGATAGTTTGTCATTTCTCTAGTAACTCAGTAACCCAATTTTACGGCTCTAAATATTTAACTAGTATTAATTTAAAAACCTTGCTTTTATTACTTCACTTTAAACAAATTATTATTTTTATCTGTACTATACCTGTTTTAATTTTGTGCCCCCAAGTTTCCTTATACATGCTTTAGTTATCCTCTCCTCCCCGTTGCCTTTGAATTCCACTTCCTGTATTAATGCTGCCGAGGGTTCATCCAGATCTTCTTTTGTTTCATTAATAGCTTCCACTTTTTGTATAGATCGAGAAACCAAAGAAAGTTCCAATTATCTAGATATATTTATACATTGACATCATGCATATCGTTTTGACCATGAGAAACATGTTATACATTGAATCATAAGCCTGTACAAACTGGTCGATAGAGTTTCTCAGGTTCATTTTCAATTAACTAATTTAAAAAATGACCACTTTACTACCTGTAGTTCTAAAAAAAAAAAAGATTTGCTTACTTTAAAAAGCAGGAATATTACATATAAAATGTTAAGTTAATCTTAGTTTAATATGTTAAATTAACCTCTGATACTATTATTGCCCCATGTACATTGTAAAATCACGTGTGGGTAAATTGGTATAACCTCTACACTTTGCAGAACTTTATCCCATATGAGATAATGCATTTATTCAATATGGAATAAGTGCACCTCGTGAAAATACTATATCGATAGAACTATTTTAATACATTAGGAAAAAAAACTTGACTTCAAATTATGTAATACAAAGTAAATTCAATAAAAGATCAAATAGTGTGATATCATTTACGAGCGCAACAGAATAGTGAGGGTATCGGGTAAATATTAGGTCCCATATGTGTTACAATGAGTTTTTACATTTCGCATTTTCACCAATGATTTTTTTTTTTTGCTTCATGAAAGAGAAGACATTCATGATTGCAAAACGGACGCTCGATAAACATGTACTGTTTCATGTACCTTGCTGCGTCAATATAGTATTTAAACCATAGAAAAGGGTATTAGGAATATCCTTGCTTTTATCAACGATACCCAGATTAAAAGTGTTTTGGATAACCTAACATGGAAATTAATTTTTAGCTTACCTGGGCTGAAAGCTAGAGTGAGCTTTTCTGATCACATTTTGTCTGCCGTCCGTTTGCCCGTCCGTCCAAAATTTTCATATTGCCACCTTTTTCTCCAGAACCATTGGGCCAATTTTAACCAAACGTGGCTTAAAGCATTATTGGGTAAAGGGTACTAGTATTCAAGTTTAATATAATAAAGGGCCTAGCACTCATAACCCAATGGGCGGTTGAATTTCAACATACAAATATATAAAGAAAAAAATCGTCAAAAATGTAAAACGTTTACACACAGATAGACAAACAGACTGACGGCAAAGAAAGCTTTCAGCTCAGGTGAGCTAAAAGAAACCTGGAGAGTGTCAGTATTTTGACTATATATATTACATTGAATACTTCATGGCTTTCTATTAATATTCTTTTAAGTAATAAAAATTAACATCATCATTTCAGATTAAATAAAAATCATAATTATTACTCACAAGGACAGCAATTTGAAGAGAAAGAACTAATAAGCATTGGAATCTCCATACAAAGATTTCTGATCGCATTTTCATTTTCCTTTTTTCATTTAAAAAAAAAAAATATATGTCCTGTTAACAATACTTTGTTATGTTTCAATGATTTCAAATAATAAAAAAACCACTTTGTTTTGCAATTTTGCCAAGCCCCTGACAATTTAGGTAAAACATGTACACGAGTGCACTCTATAGAGAGGGTCCTTAAAGTATATACATAATGTCAGTTTGGTTTTCCTACAAATACTTGAAAGAGATAAATGCTTATGGCCTACATCAGTAGTTTTTTGCTTCCTTCAAACAACCGAGTCTTTAAGTGGTTTTGCACATGAAGATATTCATGTTGAAAATTACTTTTGGACAACTAGGATATTTAACTGCAGAATGATAGACCACGTCTGAAAAGAGCCATAAGGTAATCTGAAATGACTCCCTTCTGGCTCTTATTTAATTGAAATTAAATCTAGTATTGACATTGGACCATTTTTTTCTGTTTGAATGTTAAACCACTTACATGTGATCAATACACATTCTCCTGGACAGTATCCAGAACGGTCTATACTGGCAGTCAGTTTTACTGACCCAGCATCCCCTACTCCAAAGGCATGGGTAATTGTCCTCTCTTGTCTTTTAGTCGTTGATTTCTTTTAAAAAGGAAAATAGTACGTTATATATACAATGTAAACAAGTGTATGCGAGTAAACTGAAGATCCATGATGGTAATAGTGAGTTTCCTACAGGATTTACCGAACATAAATAGTTGGATGTCTTACAGCGTACAGGGGTAGATCAATATCCACAATGGTCAGATATGTAAAACACTTGTATTTGACAATATTGGAACATGGCATCGGTCTTCCTATTTCAATTTTGATGAACCATCTTGTGGCCCCATGGTGCCCTTCGAAAGAGGAATGCATGTTGTCTTTTGGAATGTAGTAGTCAAATGGGTACTTGTAATACCCAGGGGCAAGTTGCTTTCCATTTCCTGTAAGGTACTCAGATCATTTATTTAAAGTGATAGGTAGGTATAGATAAGTATGTAAAATTATTGAGATAACATCAAAATTACCGATGTTTCAGTGTCTGTGTATTTGTTGGTACATGTACAAATATTGCAAATTACAACAAATTATATAGTTTGCTTTTTTTCAGTATATCTGTATATTCATGAAGTAACTCCTTGGAATTATGTGTCTCTTAGTCAGTTAAACAGTGTGACAAATAAACAAAATTTGCCTAGCTTAACAATAATTCAAATACAAGTAATTACACAGCATGTTACTAGTGATACATCAATATTAGAGAGAGAGAGAGATGCCATTGAGTTTCTCCTGTAAGGTTGTTGTTTGGGTTTGTTTACCGTTGACAGGGTGTGAAGTAACTTGTCTGGTGTACAGCTCATGGGTCTTGAACTCATCGTCTTTGTAGTCTCTCCTTAAATAATTGGTCTCCCTCCACTCAACATAGGTCGCCCCAATCAGGTATGTAGTGATAAAGTTTACCTTTACCGGTGCTGCAGAATTCACATTAACAAACCAAGTCCCTTGTACACGTTCTCCTGCCAGAAACACATTTTTACCCTTCAATTCTAGTGTCACCTCTATGCCGGACATCCTTTTTTGGAATTTGACTTGGGTGTTTTCACTACTCACAATGCTTCTTTAATTTATATGCAACTTTATATAAACATAGTTATTCCACCGTGAAATAATACATGTAAATAAAATAGGGAAGTTGAATTTTTATACAGAAGTATGATGCACACTTGACTGGACTTTTCAAGTGAGTCTTCATCACTACAGACAAGTACTTATAAAACTAGAATATTTTATAGACTTCCTCGTACATGTGATAATTCTATTATGAAGATTAATTTTAAGAATACCGCTGCAAGCAAGAAGTTTGCATCAGGTATTTTTCGTCACTCTGCTAAGAAATAGCATAACAAGTGAAAAGCTGTCAATGTGACAGCAAATCAGGTTTTCTTTTATGTGAACTGTATCTATAATCCATGTCATCCCCTATCCAGTGAAATGGAGTACCCTATATGCAATATTTTGCCAAAAAATGACTAAGTTCAAAAGCTGGTATTTTTTTCATGAATAATCAGAAATCAAAATCCTTGCATTATGCACATCTCTAATATATGTACAATTGATCTGCAAAAGAACAACTCCCTATTTTGAAAACTGTAGGAGGAGTTCTCAGTACAATGAGGGTGCCCTATATGCAATATTTTGCCAAAAAATGACCAAGTTCAAAAGCTGGTATTTTTTTCATATTTTATCTAAAATCAAAATCCTAGCAATATGCACACCTCTTATATAAGTGCAATTGATCTGCAAAAGAACAACTTCCTATCTTGAAAACTGTAGGAGGAGTTATCCGTACAATGAGGGTACCCTATATGCAATATTTTGCCAAAAAATGACTAAGTTCAAAAGCTGGTGTTTTTTTCATAAATTATCAGAAATCAAAATCCTAGCAATATGCATACCTCTAATATATGTACAATTGATCTGCAAAAGAACAACTTTGTATCTTGAGAACTGTAGGAGGAGTTATCCGTACAATGAGGGTACCCTAGTATATGCAATATTTTGCCAAAAAATGACTAAGTTCAAAAGCTGGAATTTTTTTCATAAATTATCGGAAATCTAAATCCTAGCAATATGCACACCTCTGATATATGTACAATTGATCTGCAAAATAACAACTTTGTATCTTGAAAACTGTAGGAGGAGTTATCCGTTCAATGAGGGTACCCTTTTGGCAGCCGCCCGCCATTTTCACCATTTTAATAATCGGATTTTTCTGTGGAAAACCCGATCAAAAATCAATGTCAGTGCAGTAATCCACTTTTTAAAATCTTACTTTTTTTTTAATTTACAGATTTTGGGGTTACAGGTTTAAGACGTATTATTTTAAAAAGAATCACTAATGATCAGAATTTTATCTACGAGTAGATTTAATATTCAACATTTAAGATAAAACAATCAACAGTATTTTTTTTTTTTTAATTTCATATTGACAAAACAAATTACAACAATATACAAATGAATTTCATAAAAAAGAGCACTGTTTATCAATTATATAATTATCAACAATGCACATTAATGGCATTTCATTACTTTGACATCATGTTTTTTTTTTGTGGCAATATGTTTCATAAATTCTTACAAACCAACAAAAAATGCATCAACATTTCAAAAAAATATTATAACTGTACATACTATTATCAATGATAAAAATGTTGCATTGATCAAAGCCTTATGATAACTAAGAGAAGCACTTTGTTAAATGTATAAATGAATAGTAAAGGTGAAAGTGGGTATCCCTGTATCAGCTATGTAAATACAAATGTAAATACAAATTAATACACAAACCATCTATAGACAATTCAGATCATTTCTCAGTTTTAATCTTGACAATTTCATCTTATATAAATTCAAAAGGTTTTTCCCCAAATCCTTTAAACATTAAAGTAAACAATGCACATTATAAATTTACTGGTATTTTTAACTTTTAACATTAATTGACAAATGGAAAGCTAAGAGAAGAATTTTATATGTCACACACTCACACAAACATTCACAAAACAAACAACGAATCTGAACATGGGATCTTCTTTTCAAAAATAAGTGCTCATGTACACACCAAAGCAGCAAAATTAATTTCAATACTGTCTTAGAAGTATGTCACAACCTTGGAATTTGCCCTTCAGAGAATGCACAGAAAATATCGTAATGGGTAAAAATTCACAATAAATTACAAGACAGTCTACAAAGTGCAGACTATCGTGAATTCTATAACGTGATGGATTGATCATTTAAATATGACAATTAATTGAATGCAATATATAATATAAAAATATCAGTTCATAATAACAAAAATGGATATTCATAACTACATGATACCATGCAAAACATTATGCAGCTCAGTGAAAGATTTATATACAGCATTATGCAAACTGAAAGTGGGTGACTGATGACGGAAAAAAAATCAAAATGAAAACTGCTTGGCAGTCATAATTCATTGTATATACTAAATTTGTTTGATCACTTTCTACATGTTTACCCCTAGCTTCTACTCAAGCTACAACGGATCTTATATATCATTCTACACGTTACAAAACCATTAAGTTCTACACATGTTACAAAACCACTACAGATCGTTTCAATACCCTTCTAGATTCCTAACAGTTTTTCTGTATATTACATACAATGAAATATGCAGAGAAAAAGGTAAGAAAAAAAATGAGAGAAAAAATATAAATAGATGAAATATGTCTTGCTTTGCAAGTAATGAAATCAATAGCAATAATAATCTACATTATACAATTTACCATGCATGATTTATGAAGATTTGAACACTATCATAGGGTAAATACATGTATATTTTCATGGAGGATGATAGCATATAGTCTAACAAAGTTAATTCTAAATCAGTTCCGAGTTTTTAAATTTCATTTTTAATGCAAGCTTCATCCACAAAAATAAAAAGCCTAGCCTAAATAAATATTTCATCTTTTTGTTAACATTAGCTTAATCAAGGATAAGAAAAAAAACCTTTCTGCCTATGAAAGCACTGCCCCTATTCCCAAATGTGAAAAACAAAAATTCTCAAAATTAATGGATAAATAGAGACATATAAAATGAACCTGTATGAATGACGCCTGTTCTTGATAAAACGGATATGTACGTGTCATGATGCTTATCTACCTCCTTCCTCTTCGCAACCTCCTGCTTTTGATTTCGTCCATGTTATCAGTAAATACCATCATCAAACTTAACACAGTTTGTCTTATCAAACTCTTTGCTAAGTAAATTGACATGTTTTTCCTCATCACTTAGCCTGGAGACAGCCAATAAATCGGCATTCCATGATTGCTGGGGGTTAGCCGGTTTCTCGGCGGTCTCGTAGCCCAGCAGTTTGACCTGCACGGGTTGTATGTTTTCCAGGTCTGCACCTTTCGGCGAATACTTCTTGCTTCCAGATCTCTTTCTCCCGAATTTGAAGACAAAGTAAAACACAAACAGGAGAAGGAGGATAATCACCATGACTGCCAGGACACAGATAATGGTGGTGGTGGCCTCATCATTGCTCCCCACAGGATCTGAATCAAACCATGGACACTTTGAATCATTCTAGCGACAAATTTTCTTTCAACTTTTCAAACTTCTAGATTTATAAAGTCTGCTAAATTCTTGTACCTTTGATTTGAGTTTCCTTTTTTTTTTTTAATTTACAGTTGATTTGAAAATTACTAAAGTCTCCATAAGTAATTTCGCTTCCTCAATTTAATCTACCAGTACTTAGATTTAATTTTTTTAATAAAATTTTGCCCAAATTTGGGTTTTATAACTTTCAATTTTATTGCCTTTGACAAAACTTATTTTACCTCTTTTTGCCTCCACTTGGACAATTACAGAAGGATCAGGTTTTGGCAAAGTTCTGACCTCGACTGTTGTTTCTTCATCTGCAAAATGTATCATATCTTTAATATTTTTTTTCCAAACTGGTAAAAAGTTCTATTACTTTTTTTTATATAATTGATTTTTCAGAGGAAAAAAAAAGTTATAAAACTGCAAGTCATAGCTAGCAGAACTTCCGACCTCTTTTATCATTAGTACATGTAGAAATGTACAGTACTCAAAAACTGATGCAAAAGTATATATATATTTTTGTAAATCTTCTCTTACCCACACACACTGGACAGCACTTCCCAGGAACCTTGGACATAAATTTACAGTTGATGGGGGGACATGGGAGATCAGCACACATGGTTTTACCATCAACACAGTAACACTTTGTACAGTTGTTCTGCAGCCATTGCTCCCCCAAAGCATAGGTCACACCTCTGTCCATACAAACCTTCTGATGGCTGAAGTCTGAAATAAAGGAGTTGTCTCTCTTATATTATTGCTCTCTTTTTAATAAGCAGTACCTTGTACATTGTACAATATTAATAGAATGAAACTATTTTAACTTATTATATTTGACAACAAATAAGCAGCAATAAAGCTTGCATTACCATGTGATTTGGTTTCAAGATACATCTGGATTATACAAGAAAGCATTGATTACCGAGACAAGTGGGACAGCAGCTTCCCTTGCGTAGGACTGACTTGGAGCAGGTGACTGTGGGGCACACCTGGGAAAAGCAGTGGACCTGACCATTGCGACAGGTACAGCTCTGACAGGGGTTGGTCTTCCACATATCCCCATCATTGTACAGGTACCCCCCAGTCTCCGACCGACAGGTACGCTTCTGAGGCAGGTGAATAGGTATCAGGTCCAAAGATTTGTCCTCTTCTGAAATAAAGTTTGAATTTTTCTTACTAGAATTCTCTCTCTCTCTCTCTCTCTCTCTCTCTCTCTCTTTCTCTCTCTCTCTCTCCACATTAATAATTAAGTTGGAGGTTTCCATCTCACATGTCATGTGAATGTGACTGATAGTAGGCCGCAAATAGTAATTCTTTAATACCTAAAGAAGTCTTAAAATTCTAAAATTAAAATTTTGTGCAGTTGGAACCATATCTTAAAGCTTTAGTGTCAACAGTCAATGCCCTGAGAAAAAGCAGGGAAAAGACTGTCGTCTCCTCACTGTTTGTTTGTCTGGTATTAAGAGTAAAAGAATTGCAAGTTTCATTCATAGACTCCGCACAAGTTGCTGTGATTTATGGGATTCAAATAAAGGGACTTTTCTACACTAAATTTATAAAATCAATATCAAGTGTTGTCATAAATCTGACTGAGAAAAGAGAACCATTATATCACAACACCTGTTGGAGTTTACAGGCTTTATATTGGTCAATCTTACCATTGTACAGTAGTCAAATTAAGTTTAAAAAGATTTTATTAGAGAACCCTGTGAAGCAGTTGGAAAGGCACTTTCTTTCCTAACCAAGCAAACAGTACAATATCCGTAGACATAAACAATTTAATAAGTATTGTGGATACCAAAATGTCCCCAACAACTCTAGCAACATGACAAAAGATGTTAGAATGATTTTATAAAGCCTGACCTTTGCAGACTGGACAGCACGAGTTTGGAAGGATTGTGGGATAGCTACAGAGCACCGGGGGACAGGCGTGGGTCTCACAGAGAATGCTGCCATTGTGACAGATACACTGGGTACAGTTGTCTAGGTGCCATGTCTCCCCCTCCACAAAGTAACGCCCATCCAACGACTTGCACATCTCATGGGTCCCTTTAGACTGCGGCAGTATTACGTTTCCTGCAAAAGAGAAAAGTGAAGTTTATTGTAAAACTCATAGAAGAAGAAGAAATGTAATTTAGGTGGGATCCTCAATGATTTCTATACTGTGGTCATAGAGATCTGGCATGATAAGAGAATCACAAAATATATATGGTTCATAATGACCAAAATCGGACATCATTTTCATTCATTGATTCATAATTATTCGTGAATCAAAGAAATTTTACTCCTTGTTCGCATTCAGAATATGATCCTAAAATGGCTATAAATGAGAACTGTATAAAGAAGTACTGTACAGGTCTTGATTGAATTTTAAAAACAAGCAGTACTGCTCACCAGGACAGGAGGGGCAGCAATCGCCCAGTCTGAACACAGGGGTGCTACAATAGGGTCTGGGGCACGATATGAGGGCACACATCTCCTGACCCCCATAACAGTAACAAAGGCGACATCCGTCATGCCAGGAGTCCCCATCCTCATGTAGCTGACCATCCACAGACAAACAGGTGTTCCTGGATTCTGTTGTAGGGGGTGTGATATCATATCTACTGCTATCTGTAATAAACATGCACATATGCATACAGAAATAGTTCAAATAACATCAAAAATGACTCCTCACAAAATCAAAGTTTGTTAGAGTCTGACTGCAAAGGTGCACTTTGTACCAATATCAAAGACCTAAAAACTTTTGTTGCAGAAACTCATCAAATCCAACATCAAGCTAAGATACAATAACAACTTTTTTACAACTTAGTAAATGTAATTGAACCTTATAAGGTCTGTTCATTAACGCCATATATGCTACTCCAGTTGCCCTATTCAATTAACTTTTCCTCAAACCTCTGCCAAAAAAGTGGGCAACTTCAAGGTCTTTCATTCATCCCCAATCCAACTCCAAATAAATCACAGCAAAGAACCAATTATCATATTAGTAGCACAGAAGTGCCATGAATAGACAGATTAATTGTGGGGATATTTAATGATGTGTTTACATGTTCCTTGTTAATGCTGTGTAAATAAACATCATGCCAACTTTTGGCCAAGTTAAATGTTTATTAACTTCACTGTTCTGGCACCTGAATGCTTTCCATGTATAGCCTTTTAGGTCAGGCAGTCAGAGCTGGAGAAAATTAATCCCTTCTCACGAAAGTGCTAATTTTCTAGCCTTCCATCATTAACTGAAGTAAAATGATCAAATCAAAGGGTGGGGTTAATCTCCTGTTGCCAAATGTCACTTGCTGAGAGCATGTACAGGGGAAATAAATGATCATCACCAGCAAAGCACTGAAAAAATGTGTCAGGATTTTTATCAAATTCAATCCTTGAGAATTGTTAATTAGTTCAATTACTAGGTTTCTTGGTAAGACACATGTAGTAAATAGGAACGTAAGAGTTTGGGGTCTCTTGCAATTGCTCCATTCATGATTCACTTGGCCGATATCAAAGGCCACGTGCACTTCGTAAATGTTTTGATCGTACCCTTGTTGCCCCGATACAGAAATGTTTAACCTTGCAATGATAATTTTCTAAGCTTACCTCATGTTCGTTTTCTATGTAAAGGTCCCCAAAATGAAATTCCATATTCGATTTTTAGTTGTTTATGACACAACAGAACGTAATTGAGAGGACCTAAATCTTTTTTTTTTCTTTTTTAAACCAAACATTTTAATAAATCTCTTTTGAAAAAACATGGAGGTTATACACCAAGGAATCTTGTCCTGAGAGGACCTATTAAAACAGCATGTCATCCCATTTTGCCCGTAACCTCTAATAAGGAGGTTAAATAACTACACATAAGGATGTTGCATAGGAACAAACATTTCCATTCAGTGTATTATATTTTTAAAACTTTAAATATTCTCCTTTTATGTAGAGTAGGGCGGTGAATGGGTACATTTTACCAAACATGTACCCAAGTCCAAGGGTATTTCATCAAATCTTATGAAAAGAAAAATTCCATAACTGTCAATATTTCCCATTTGACAGACAAAGAGGCCCAAGAGGAACTAAAAATGTATTTTGATAATTATTCATTTTTTGACATGATCTTTTCCCCCCCTTGCATCATTGCCTTGTGCAACGCCCACAGCACCAAGGACATTCATATTATCCAAACATTAATATTAAACTAGCAGATGCCTGCTTTTACCTATCAGAGAGGGGTCAAGTGTCAGAGGAGAGAGCGTAAATAGCACCTGTCTGTCGCACCAATTTTGCTTACGTCTCTAACAAACACTTACATAAAAATCAACAGCCATGGCGGGGACACTGCACACGCCTTGTGCGTTTTCACATTTGTCACATCTCTTCTAGAGTTTTTTCACCCCTCCTTATAGTACAGGCCATTTATTGTTCTATCCTAATGTTGGTTTTACAAGTATTTCAACAAATACTTTACATGTGTTTTATGGGGCTCTAATCTCATTTGGAAACATTTTTTTTTCTCTGTGCCAAAAGTTTTCTTTTATGTTTGATGACCCTCAAATAGATTTAAGAAAGCATGAATCCCAGAACTTTGACCCTGCTTGACAGAATTTTTTGCATATGTGTTGAATGTATCTTATGTAAAGATAAATGCTGATGACTTATGTCCCTTTCTTGAACAAACACCTGAGCAGAACCATTCATTACACTGGGCAACTGCACCCATAACTTTTTTATGAGAATGCATTTATTATAAAATTCTTGATTAATGAGGATTTCCTCTACTTTGTCCTCAACAATCTTTTAAACATTACAATTTTTGCGTCAGAAAAAATTAATTGCAGTAACAACTGTCGGCAATATATCAAAATTAGTAGTGTAATTCTTACACTCAATAAAATTCAAACAGCACTTTATTTTGTAACCACATCATATCAGTTAAAGCATTCA
Source organism: Magallana gigas (assembly GCF_963853765.1). NCBI lineage: Eukaryota > Metazoa > Mollusca > Bivalvia > Ostreida > Ostreidae > Magallana > Magallana gigas. The sequence goes on along the minus strand of NC_088858.1, from coordinate 26,181,264 downwards.
TTCAACCACAAGTTTCAATACTAAGTTCATGAAATTTTATACTATTTCAAAAACATTGCAAGATACAGCACATTCAACTACTCTTCATCATTTCAGTTTACAGTACATACCTTTACATTTACAGAGTTTACAGCCCTGTCGATTTACGCTGTAACCATGGACACACTTCTTGCTGCAGGAGAATGTTGGACACTTGATACAGCTACACTTGTGGCAGCCATTGCGAGACACTTTAAGACCATATGTGCACTGTTTTTTACAGTCCTCCATTGACGGACAGACGGGGTGGGGATTGGCACACTCACAGATTTCTACTCCTTCTTCGTTCATCTTATACCCTTCCTTACAGTCCAAGTAACAGTTGGCTGAAATACACAAAGGGATTCAAATATCAACCCTCAGAGACATCCCCACTTTGAAAATCTACCTCTGCATGTTTATCTACTACTGTACATATACATCTCATTTCCTTATTTTTTTAAATTCAGGTACATCAATCAAATGAGTTTAAATACATGTTGATACCCTATATTTTTTTTTTTTGGTCAGTCGTGTCAGTTTTATTATTTTAAATTTGTTGCACTCTTTTAAGGCAAAGAGAACACTTACTATATAGTAAGTGACATACCATAGCTATGGAGAACTTCACAGAGAATACTATTAAGGTACAAGACAAAGACACACTGTAACAGTACATGTAATATCAACAATCATCTATAATAGTAATCACCAGGTTTGCATTTGCACATGTAGCATCCATCCTTGGTGAACTGGAGGCCGTTAGGACATAACAGGGAGCACTTGTGTAGGTCTGGACACTGTTCTGGCTGTCGGAAAGACTCATCTTCTGGAAAAAAAAAAAGAAAAGCTGATCATCCTTTGCAGAGTTCACAAATGCTGATGTTATGCAATAGATACAGATCAAGATTGATCACAACAACTGTGTAAAAGCCATTTCTTTCGCAAAAATCTATTCTTATTTCATTATAAAAATGGACTTCATTTTCACAGTAAGTTCCCTCTCTGTGTAGGTAACATATGAATACATGTGTACTTATAATAATTAACAAACAAGTGAATTTTTATGCATATTTAAAGAGGTTTTCTCAACCCCCGAAAAAATGGTGTGGGGTGGGGGTACATTCTCATCTTTGTGTGGGTGATAATGAAGGTCTGCCTCTGCATTAATTCCGCAAAAATTAATAAAACCTATATATCTATAATGTGCTTTTTCTCTCTGGAAAGAAAACGGTCTCCATTTAATTGGACAACAAATCCATTGCACAAACATTTGCAAATAACAATTTGTTCAAATGAAATAAAACTGAAACCATTTATCGAATTAAGCAAACCATTCATCCATTGTGGACGTTATATACACACAAAATTTAATAGTGCACAAGCAAATTACTGGATTATCAACTCATTCAGATGAAAGGCAGCCAAAATACACACTCAAAGTGGAACCTATTTTCTTTTACATCATGAAAATTCACTGTTGACTTATCATTAATACTGATTTAAAGAAGCACAAGCGAAGTAACTGCATGAAAAGACACATACATCATATAAAAACAGACACCTTTTTCTTCCATTTCATTATTTTTCTGTAAAAGTTTTTATGCCCCAACAGTCAACAGATTTTCCAATTATTACCCTTCTTAACATGGTTTGACCAGAAACACCCATTTATTAATGGTATAACTCTTGCATGAAATGGAAATATAGGTCTATATAAGCAAACTTGAAAGCAGATAGCCATTTAAAAAAGAGGTCTTCTTGACAAATGACATAATGAAAACACCCACATGTAATGAAAACTCCCACATATTTTCTGTAAATAACATTGAATATAGCCGTTATTTTATGACCGATGGGCAGCTCATTTCCACCTTTTCAGGTAAAAAACAAACCTCATAAATGTCAGGTGCAGAACTGCTTAACTTTGCACACACCTATGCAAACATATTCCAATTTACGGAATAAATTTTAAATACAATTAAAAATGAAATGGCATTATGACTTTAAATATAGTGACTGATGAAATACAGCACCGCATTAATTGTTCCCATAATACATGTACTTACACTGAGATATATTGACAAATGATGATAAATGATTCAAATATGCATATAAAAATCAACAAAATGTCTACATGCGTATTTTAAACTCCAAGATTAAATTTTTGAATACTGCTGTGCATTGTGAAAGGTCTTGATCATGGAGGAAGAGAATATTCCCATGACAGCTACCAATACAAACTCGCACTGCCCTGTAAAATGAATTGTTCTTTTTTTTTCTTTATGCTGTGCATCAAGTAGATCAGATTGCCTAGATTCCAAACATTTCAACTCCTCTCATTGTGTCATGTAAAGGAGGGTCTGAACTGGGCAGATATTGGCTCATATGTCTGTGTACCGATACAAAGCTAAATACATCCACCCAACACTCCATAACCTTGCACAATCAAATAGCTAGGCGTGGTTGGCAATTGGAATTATTTAGCTTGTTGTTGAGGGCTCTATTCCAGGAGGAGATTAAGAATCAATTCAGTTTTTTATTGTTTTGCCGTCTACAGCTGGGATCAACAGTCAAGAATGCACAATCAATTACATTTTCTTTCGATCTACAAATGTAACCAATGTCAACTATGTCTTCAATCTGGGAGAATATTTAAATAACTGTGTGCTTGTGCACAATAATGATTTAGTACCAAATAAGAACATATGGTATGTTAAAAATTCAATGTACTTTTGTGGCTAAAGAATGCTCGATCATCAAAATTATTTCTGATAGGTCAAAATGAAAATGTGGATATTTTCATGGTATCAATTTAAATTACTCTGATTTTTTCAATCGGTTTTTAAAGTGGTGATATTCTACAAACTATACAGTGTGGACTACTTTCAAAACTACGTCCCAAGAGATAAAAGTCATAATAAAAGTTATATGACAAACCCCCATACAGTTTTTCAAGTAATTTACACTAACTTTTCATAAGGAGAACCATCTTGAAGACCTGAGGCTCTTGATGTAGATAACTACAAAAACTTGGTCTGATTTTTTTTTTCCTCAGATCAGACCAAAACAAAGAGCAACCATTCTGACCATCTAAGGGATTTGGGTGGGTTCGTCCTTCAATAGATGGTCAGAGACTGTCAGACTGATGATAGCTAGGGGTATGACAGATGGAGGTCAAACACTGACCACAATATACCCACCATCACAGACTGGACAGCACTGTCCTGGGACTTTCCTGGGATTGGAACACCTGGTTTCACACAGCATGGACTTGCATTCTGCCTTCCCATTGATACACGTGCATATTGTGCAGTCATTCTCTGGCCAAGTGGCGTTGTTGTGTACAATATCTCCAGACCTCGTCATACAACCTGAAACAAAGTAAAAATGAACAAATTGGTATGGAAAACATGTGATTATACTAAAATCAAACCTTAAAGTACGGTATCACTTTGTCACTAGGATTTATCAGTGAGTTATTACTTCTTATACTGTGGAATCATTTTTATTCATTGGGGTCAATATTCGTGGGTAGCCAAAATTTTCCTGGTTTGTAGGGAAGTTATTTCATGGTAGTGTAATCGGGGTAAATTTAGTAAATATTAAACAAATAATTGTTTGTGGGGATGTAAATGTAGGCAAGGGTTACCCACAAGCCATGGACATTGGTCCCCCATGAACAACGATGATTCTACAGTATACACTGCATGTCCAAAGAGCAAAAAAACTTGCCAATGAAGAGCAAAAACTTACTACTGGTTTCAATTATTTATATATACTACAATACTTTTTATTACTTACAGTCTAAAGAGGGTTGCTTTTTGTCTTATAGTACATGATACCATTAAGTATGGAGGAAGTTTAAAACAAGAGGTTTTTTAACAATTCCATTTAAAAGCATTAAGCCCCAACATTTCATCTTGTAGAATCAGTATCATATCCCTTTATCTATCCTTTCTGCCTACAAACAGAATCAGCGAGTTCTGAAGTGCTTTGTTGTGGAACTCCGAGACGATTGAAGTATCACTGATCATCCATTCCAACAGCATACCTACGCCACTTGGATGTAGTCCATAAACAGTGTGGCTGACCAGTGATTATATATCAACACCTAAGGTCATGCACTTACTCCTCAAAACTTATTTAGAATAATTCACAGTATGTGCTCCTAAAAATACTTTTCCTCTGGGAAACTCTCAAACCACCACCAAGCCTTTTTCTACAGAAACATTAAGTGTCAGGGCTTGTCATGCCAGTGGCACCCTTGAAATGTTGATAGATTGGAATTGACAGGGACACTGCCATTACAGTCCATGGGGTCAATATAACAGTTACCCTGACCTGTTCAGAGACACCCTTTTTATTCGATGTCCATCCAGTGTTCTGAAATTTCTACAATCCCTGTATTATCTACCCCCTTAATCCAGCTCCATCCTCTTGTTTCTGTAAATAGTTTATAGAGACATTTATTCCAGACCCCACTGGGTTGACATTTCTGCCACTTGGTAAAATATTTGTTGAAAATTAACATTTGAGACTATGCTCCTGAATGGAATTAAATGAAAACAAGTTCATCATACTCTCAAATCTTGGTTTTCGCCCCTTTAAGTTTTGACATTATTTTCTGACACAGAGAAGCAACAAGCTTTCTTGCTTTTGTAAACAAACAGCTTTGTGCCCACTCATATGATTTTATTTTACCTAGAACAGCCTTTGAGGACTGTGTTCATGGTAGATGTTGGATAAGGCTAATGCTGCTCTAAACAGTCAATGCATTTAATCTTTCTTGTCAACCCAACAGAATAAATAATAATGAAGAAAACAAGTAGAAAATTATACATGCAGGAGAGCATTATTGGTTTAAGGAAGGAGAGCGTGCCAACCCCTTGATAAAAACAAATGAGAGGCTTTTTTTTAAGATGCTGACTGTCATCCAATACATAGTTCAGATAGCTCGGCCAAGGAGCTATCAAACTGCCTGGCCGTTCTGCACTTGGTTTCATTAATGCTACACCAAGGCCAAGAATGAGCCAAGCTAATAGGCAGGAAGATTATTTGGCAACACCTTTCCATTGTTTTGTCAATTCTAAAGTAGCCACAACTCATTAAAACCAGCAGTTGAGAGGAAGATCAAGCTACCTTATCAATGTTTTGGGAAATACCCATCTAAACAAGAAGCCAAAACTGTCTGTATGTTTACTAGGAGTGGGACATGTTTGGGGGTCTAAGAGTATGCATGTACCTAAGCACTTTTCAGTGTGCTTCCTCGATCTAAATTAAGGTTCTCCTTTTTCAGCTGCTCAAATTTGAAGCATGAAATATGCTCAGGATTCCAGAGAAAAACAAAGTCCAAATACATTTGTGTAACCTCGTATAACCAACTTTATTAGTAAAGATCTCAGGTCATTCATTGACTAAAAACTTGAAAGGTAAGCTAAAATAGACTGTCATAGAGAGTAATTAAATAGAAACCTGTGTGATAATTGAAAAATCTTGCCTCGTCATTGCTGGGGACAGAGGAAAAGGGCTGTGTCATACATTTAACATTTTTTCCAGTGATTTGTGAAGGAAATGGACCAAAGTAAGGCGGTTGTCAACCTTCATCAATGTACAAGGCCTGTGGCTGCTTTTAATCATTCAATATCTGATTAAAAATTCCAAATACCCAACATTGAAACGGATCCATCCTCTTGTCACTTATTGCCAAGAATAAAAATGCATTCAATCAACTTCAATTCTTACCATCATAAAATTCTTTATCAAGTATCTTGATTTTTTTTCATTTTTGGAAAAAAGTAAATTAAAATGGGTCTCTTCAAACAAGTCTTAAAAAACCCTGTAAAAACCCTGTGTCATCTGTCAGGGAGTTATGTCCATCATTTCCCATTGATTTTACTGATAATTTTTTCTGTAACATTTTAAAGGGGATAAAAGATCTACCTTTTTCGTCAAAGCCATAAAAGTGTCAGACGATATTACCCAGGCAAATATATCAAAATAAATTAAGACTTAAATATCTATGATCATTGTAGAAACGTTAATGCCACTGGAATTTCATTAAGAAATGTTGAGCCTCCAAGCTACCCTGAGTGATTGGGCATCTTACTTTATTGTACCTTGAAGGGTCTCTTATATTCCCACAATACACTTAATCTACTAAGTGGATTAACTCACTCAATAGTCATTATTACACCTATAAATTACGTACAGCCTTTAAACTTGATGGATAGCATTTCATCAGAAGAAGAGCTTATTCAAATACTTGGTAAACATCAGCAGATTTCTAGACTGATATCTAATGAATAGGAGGGAATATTTGCATGATTCCAGTAAAAAGTTTTGACATAAAACAGAAAATTCCCCTGGAACCATATTGCAGTGATGATGGGCTTTCCCACCTTGACCTAGTCCCTGTGAAAGGGGATCAACCTTAACCTGCAGGCACGAGATCTTGACGCTACTTTATTACGGAAGATCGGGAGCAGACAGTGTATCTGTTTAAATCTTGCCCAAATGCCACCAGTTGTAATAACTATCATAAGCAGTCTCAGAAAACAACAACAATGCAATGCATAAATCAAACTTCTGAAATATTTGTATTTTTAACAATAAAAAATTCTGTTCAGTGGCATTTAGTTTTTTTCCTTCTAATTATGGTAATGAATAAATTGTAAAAATTTAATTTGTATGTGAAAGAAATGATTTATTTCAGAATCTAAATATAGCTTGGTAACAAATTATGTGGGATATAATATATAATTCTATGATTATTAACCTAGAATCTCTCCGAGGAGCATCAATAATGGCAACTGTGACAGATTTTCATGTTTTGCCTAAACGTTAAATAAATTAGTTAGTGGCACACTTCAAAAATACCTGTCCCCTTCACATTCAGGCGCACATAAATTCTTCGGGAAGTAACTTGCCAACGTAACATCACGTCCATAATCTCTGTACAGAAATCAATTAGGAATGACAAAAATCTTGTTTATGTCATACCATCCTTTATAAACAAATTAGGAAGCTCTCAAACTCCCCGGAACATCACAGTGGATAATGGGATTTATGAGCTTGATAACATCGAGGGTAAAGTCGCTTCATTCACCCCACTAGACAGGTGTGTTTTCTTTGATACCTTTCATGATGTGCTTCCCTAGCCAATGATATAGAAGCCGATTACTTCAGGGATTTTTAATTTGTCATAGCTCTTGAAATAGAGGCAGTGCTAGACGCTGAACTGCTTTGTCATTGTATCTTTTATACATGTTTCCATATCTATTATACAGATCCTTCTTTTTCAAAGATTGACGAGCTAAATGGACTTTTATTTTTAAAATGGCAAATAATGCTTCTTTGTTGTTTTTTGGGTTTTTCTTTTTAAAAATGAAAACAGCGTCACACAAGGGTTTCAAATACAGTTCAGAAACCTGATCTTCAGGCAGACCTAATGTTATGTTTTGTTACTAGAGTACCTTTTATGTACTTATATCTCATACATATCACGGACTAGACTGTACAAACTAGAAATTAGAAATGGGATTCCAGCAACTTTGTTGTGAGAAGTGAAACTGGAGCTTGGCTGCTGTTCCTCAATACAGTGACCTTAATTATATGCATTGCAATAAAATAATTGTTCAACAAACAAAGATTGTGCAAAGGATAAAATAAATTAGACTTTCTAAGATAGGGTAATAGACTTTTTGAGTGTTTGTATACAAGCTGACAGTACGTGTCATCATTTCAGCTCACATTCCAGCAATTCTAAAACTTGTTGAGCAATTGAATTCCATTTCATATACAAATTGTATAGCCAAAATAGAAATCATTTTTACATTTTTTTCAATTTGCTGAAACCAAAAAATTCACAGAACCTGGCAAATCTACATGCTTGTTGGAAAAAGCGTAGGCCACCATGGTTGTGGTAATTTCTGGGGGTGTTTAGGAATCTCCCTTCTCTATTACTGCACTATCATCATACCATTATATCAAGCTATGTGATTATACAAAGATGTACAATACACCATAGAAAATATCTATATTTATGCAGGTCAGATTTAATAGAATGATCCACAATCTCACCTGTATCTTGTCAGAACCCCCCAGACAGATTCTTTAACCAGAGTCAAGATCTAAGCTGATGAACAAACGAGATTCACCCAAACATCTTGTCCCATTGACACCAAAAACTAACCGTCAACGATCCAAGCCGAGTTGGATCAAATGTTGGCAAAACTGACGAAAAAACAGAATATCAATTTTTTCATGTCAAGTGTTTTGTTCACAGTTCTGACATTGCCTCTGAACATGATCCATCTCTGGACAAAACTGAAGTGGAAAATTCAACAAGTTTTTTTTGCTCCCTTCAAGATTCTGTGTTCTCATATGACATTTGGGGAATCACTTTACCCCACCATTCCTAAAAATAAAACCTCAGAGGGTTCGAGTCTGTCAAAACAAACAAAGCTGATACTATATTATTGTGAAATATTATCTATTAAATGGACTTTCAGTAAATCATCCTACATTCTTATTTAAATGTTTTGGTATATGAATTACAGCTCTATTAATTGTTTCATTTATCGATCCAAATTAAAAGAATAAAATTTACTTTTACCAGTACACTGTAATTATCAAGGTGCCCATTGCATCCTATATACCATTTCAACTCACCAGAAAATCCAGAAGAATCATATTTGGTTACTGGTAGATATCAAATGAATGTTAATTATAGATGAAAGATAAATGAGAACCATATACAGTAAAACACGGTTATAGCGAACACACTTATAATGAATTGTCGCTTACAGCGAAGTGAATTTCATTCCCAAGACTATTTCATGTTGTAAACTTGACGGATATAACGAATAACGCTTATAACAAAGTTAAATTGCCCGTCCCTGGGACTTCGTTATAAGCGTGTTTTACTGTAGAGGAAAGATAGATTCGTACCATATAGATGAAAGATAGTTCTGTACCATATGTCCTTTTTTAAAAATGAAAATAGCTATGAATAACTTTCTGGGAAAAAGGTGCAAATAAAGGTAAAAACCAAGTACATACACAACCCTTTTTTCTTTCCTTCATAGAACTAATGCAACACATTAAACATGATGCCAAATTGTGATTGCTAACAGCTACCAGCATGTATCCCTAAATATTCAACACTTTTAAACTTTTTACAAAGTTTGAAGAACACAGGTAGTCCCCTTCTTACTTGACTGTTTACTTTTATGAAAAGTTGTAAATATCACATTAATCAAAATTTGAATGTTCTACAAACATTTACAAAGCATATGTATACATGCTCCCACACCGAAAGATGCAGCCATCAGACTGACATTAATCAGAGCTTAGCTCTCATAAAGGGGATTTGCTGATGCTTGTACAAAGCATTTTCATCGCATTAATCTCTCATTTTACCAAGTCTAAAGGTAAGATGCTTATCAATCAATCAATGCAACTTGAAGTAGTATGAAAGGAAGCTATTTTAATGATAAATGCCAAGGGATATTTTTAAGAACAGACACGTTGCAGTTCATGTGCACAAGATCTATCAATTAAACCTGATGAGAGAAAAATAGTTTCTTGATACATTATCAGTTTTAAAAATTGCAATCCTGTATGATGCTCATATCTCAAAAGACCACTTAAATATTTATTGCAACATCCCCACCCAAATTTATGTTAAAAATAATCACTATTATAACATATAAATGTATGATAATGTAATTAATTTTTTTCCCCAATATGACAAATGTTCTATATTGAATACTTCTATAAAAACAATCTGCCAACAAACCACCCACCTTTGCACCCTGTAGGAATAAGAATGTATTTGAACACAAATATATGTTATATCAATTCAATTATCAGACAATCAATTCAATTACCATTCATCACCTCATTTTCAGCTTGGGGGATCTAGCCCTCAGACAGTTTTATCACAGAGAGCAATTGAAGCTCCCACACTAACACAAGTGTTCTTTTCCAAAGAACTCAATAAAAATTTACTTATCAAATGGGCACTTGTAGTGCATAAACCCTTTAAATCTCATCCTAAATAAGAGAAATGCAATTATCAATTGCTTACTGTAAAAGACGGAATTCCTCTTTTTTAAAAATTGATTCAAGGTACTTCACTAATTTGGGCAATATACCTGCAGGATCTAATTTACTGTTCCCTAAAAACCCAAACAGTTTCAGACTTAAATTCTGTGCCACTCCATTAAAAAGCAAAGGACTTCCAACTAATTCAAATAATGTCAATTTGAATGTTCTACATACCATGAACTTTAAGTGTACTGGGGGGTATTTGCATCTATATTTTGGTATGTTTATTCTCTTTGACAGTCTTAGAGCAAATTCACTTTCCTTCCATCTGATTTAGCTTCCTTGCCTTATAAGCACAATTTTTATCATTCAAACACCTCTGACAAACACTTCTCTTCTTCCAATCAAACAAGGAATTTGTGAAGATGTTATAGGTTATAGGTTGGAATCCATCTTATTTGCCATTTAAATACAGTTTATGATATTTGAAATCACATTTGAATTCCTAAAGAGTGTTTGTGGACACTTGTAAACCTACAGCTTGCTAACATGCTTTTAAAAATAGCATACAGGTACAACCCAGTTATAAACACTGAAAATGATCGACCAATTCTTACAGTGTTTAATAATTATATCATATTAAATGAACCTAGCAGAACCAGAATTATATGTAAAATTATTTGATTTATTAAACAGAACAAAACTGATATCCCAAATATACTTTAAAAACCTGCTTATGATACTTAGGTGTATAATCTCTAAATACATAATACCAGCCAGTAATAATAGATATGTATATTGGCCTATAATCTGTTTCAAGCATGTTCAATTTCAATACATTATTAGCTGCAATATCTATGCACTACATGTATTCTCAAATCTAAAACCTGCACAGGGTTCTATTGTATCCATTCTTTGCAAACACCTGCACTTTGCTATTCAAAGATTTTCATAGACAAATTTTTTTTTCAATTCAATATAGCCATTGCAATCTGCATTTAGCCATGATTTCTCTCTCTCTCTCTCTTCCCCCTTGCTTAATCAGTCAAAGCAATCTTCAAAATATGCATTGAGGATATACAAACACCATTCTACTTTTAAATTCTTCATTGTCGTCTTTAAGCAACAAGTGTTGACATAATTGACAGATCTGGTAAACTGAATTCAAATGGGAGATTGGAATCTACCTCTGGGTGTACATTATACATACATGCATTCAACACCAGGTGTTAATTCGGAGATCTGGTGATCTTTTCTTTCCCCACCTCCCGCTGGTGTTCAAAATGCATCGTAAAAATGCTCAGTTGTCTCCTTACAATGGAACTTCACGCTATAAATGACAATCCTAAATTGTTTTCATGGCCCGCAGAAGCAAAAAATGACCAATAAAAGCAACCAAAATAGGACCAATATCTGGAAAAAGGACCTATTCATAGACCCGACTTTTCATCCTTTAGACTGGGGAGTTGATTTCATTAGAGGTTGACAATAGAAACTGTGGCAATAAAATAAAATCTACCAGAGAAATGATAATGGTGAGCCTATTATGATTTTCAATTACCACATTTAATTAGGTAACATGGCCAGACATGGACAACAGCAATGGTCATTTGATCATGGGATGCCCCCAGATTGACCCTTTGATTCACACTCAATAAAAATCAAAACATTATGTAACAAGATGATCAAAGGAGTCAAAGCAGTCACTTCCAATCTGTTATCTACTTATCCAAAAAAAAAAAAATTGAATGGAAATTTTGAATATCACATTCCTGGATCAGACTTTAAAAGGATAACCCATATACTCAAGTATCAGCATGAAGCAGTCTTATATTTGGGTTTAAAATGCCTTGACCTTGACCTTTGATCTTTCTGTGTAAAATACTGACCTTTACAGACAGGGCAGCACTCTCCCTCTGTGCTTTCCATATAAGGACATATGGTGACGTTGTGACACGACTCCTGTTTACAGAATGTCAGTCCTCGTTTACAGGTACATTTGACACACTTATCCGGCCTCCAGCTCTGACCATCCAGGTATAGCTTCTCGGTCCCAGTTAGTTCTGTGCGACAGTTGAGGTCAGTTTCTACCAAACAAAGAGAAGGAAAATCATTTACAATGATGATAATATCTACTTCTCTAAGGTAGATGCTGAATGCATGAATAAAAAATTCTCAAATTCCATAGGTACATGTATCACAAATTAACAGAAATCTGAAAATGTACCGTATGAAGTAGTGTTCTTATAAATAGTGTAAGTGAGGGATTCATCGATATTATGTCTGACTCAGTTCAATATATTTTAAAGTACCAGTAATTAGATCCTTAGGCTAAAAGAATTAAAATTAAAATGTCAATTTAGTTAATCTTAACCTCTATGTGATAAAAAAAAAATTTCATTCAATTCAAAACAAAATTAAATTCTCAGTGAACTATCTGTCAAATGTTTAACATCTTTAACATCCCATCAACTTGAACATCTTCATTATACCATCACCTATATTGCATCACTGGATCAAAATTCTAAGTTTTGAATAATTGATACGTAATAATATATAGCACTGTTGAAAAAAAACCCTAAGCTGAAAAAATTTCTTCAATTGTTATCTTGAAAGTCGCTTTCAAGGCTCAAACTCCAGCCTCTGGCACACGGATCAAATGTTCTACCCACTGGACAAACACAACAGTGGTCATCTCAACTATATTTTTCTAAGTCATTAACACCATAACAGATATGTACTGTTAGCTGGATTTAACATTCAAGGTGAGACCATAATGACATCCGGACATAAAGTTAATACTGTGCTCCAGAGAAAAATCATTGGATCCATGATATACTAATGTGCATTTATAATACGATGATCTTTCAATCCTCTGGGATTTATCAAGATGATTGATCTTTTAAGCTGTTGCTATTGAACATATCAACATGTAATTTGCTTCTTTAAAAAAGTTCGCCTTTGGTGTTCTTTATGTCTTTTTTTGCTACATACCTGTCAGACTTACAACGAAACAACAGTTTTCACATGCACAAAAAAAACCACCTTGGAAGTCCAGAAATTTAAATGGCATTAATTTTACAGTTTATTTAATACGTAAAAAAATATTGAAAAGCCTATTTGTCTATGGCTGCAGACAAAATATTGAAAGAAGTGGCACCAAAATGCCGCCAAAAGGTCACCTATACATGCGGATGACTTAATCGATTAACCATTTATATAACACCAACATATGATTTAAACATCTAACATATTTGCACTGGCAGATTTTCAAATATTTCCAAAATTGACACAGGGAATTAATAAATTACATGTTATGATTAAGGGATCTAATAATAATACCACCCTGTACCATGTTGACCAAGGCGAGATGACAGACTTGGAGTTAATTTATTAAAGCCTTATCACGCTGACAAATAAATTACAAGAGGCTGTCTGTAAATATATAACTGACTTAGGAGACTGAAACTAATGTCATTGAGGATTCTGCAAAGTTATGTATATGGGTGATTTACATATTTCAAAAAATAAATGTGTGGCCCAACATGTCATAAAGGATGGTCCTGTCTGTAAAGCGGCAGAAATGATACGCAGTGAAACTATTTTAACCGTAAACTTCATCGTATCTTTTGATGAGGGCTAATAGTCAGATATATAAGTTCTGATACACAACTGGTTGATTCAAACCATTAATTAAAAATATGAAATTAAAATTCCTTAAATCGAGCTGCATTCCTATTTATATGGCTTTATAAAAGGACAAAAATGTTTTTTTTTTGCATCATTATGCAAGTTTGTGGAATGATTGCGTGAGGATCACCCACCATTGACACATCTGTACTTGCTGCAGCACTGCCCCGGGGTGCCCTGCCCCTCCTCCAGGACCTGGACACGCAGACCGCTGGGACACAACTCTGGAGGGCACCTGTCACACTCGCACCTACAAGAGACAACGATGCAAATTATGAATAACTATGTAATCAAATGTCAGTAATACCTGACTTGAAATATATGTACTTATATGTTGTATAGAGCTGTAACCAATACTTTTAAATCATATTGCATTGTGTCTAAACATTAAAGTCATATGAAGACCATTGAAATTTGATATTCTTTATGTACATATACTGTGTTAAAAAGAATAAACTGAAGTCATTAGGATATTTCTTTGCACTATTTACATGCATTTGAAATATCATTGCATCATATTATATATCATATAGCTACCTGATTCAATTTCATTGACAAGTACATTGCTTAAGTTTTTTTCAATATAAAAGAATTGCAGCAGGAATCATTTACAGGTAATACGGTGCAAGACCATTCATTTAAATCTTATTTGGACCCAATTAATAACCTTCAAAATTCTTTCCTCCATGCACTTTTTTCAATTCAATAACTCCAAGGTATAGAATTTAGCCTTGATGACCACCTATTTAAGTAGAATTGCTATCATGGATCAGATTCTTTTCATTGCTTTCCTATTGAGGGTAGTCAATAAAATGTAAGATTTGTGCTTGCTTCATTTGCCGATTTATTTTGGCATGCATTGTGGGACTGAAAGTGACTTGTAACGCAATGCTGACCTTGTGTATCATTTTATAACTCTGTACGCTGAGGAATTAAATGCAGCGGAAACCTCGCTCCTTTGTCACAAATGAAGTAGAAGTGAAATAAAATTTAGCTCTTTATGGTGCTGAAAAAACTTAACTGTGAGATATTAACCTTGAAAATTAAAATTTCTAACACTTAAACAGTCATGGTTCATATCTCCCAACTGCAGGTTAAGGTTTTTTTTGGGGGGGGTGACAACCTTCAGGAATGATAAGACGTCAAAAAATTACATGGTGTGACGCATGAAGATTTAAAAAAAGACAGTTGTTCCAAGCTACTTACAAAAGTTAATTTGACGAAATAATATTTTCTCCAACCACCTTTTTTTCTTCCTTTTGTGGAACTCAGATTTAAATCTTACTAGACCCTAGCTGAGGCTCTTGAAAATTGACAATACACAGAAAATTAATGCCTGTTTGCTTTATGTAACCCTATCAGGAAAAATATTGACCAGAATTATGTACTTGGGGTCCTATATGATGAATAAACTTGTGGGTTTTTGGCCATTTTTAATTCTCCGAGCCTGACGTAATGGACCAGCTTTCATTTCTATCTGAAACACCTGGGAAAAATACCTCGAAAGGAATTATGACAATATTGGTCTAATAAATTTATCAACAAAAAAGAAGCCTCCTGCTAAATCAATTAAAGTCAAAACTCCATGAATCAGCTATGGATATTTTACATATCTGAGGGGTTTACAGCAAGGATTAACTTCTACTGCTCATGTTGTTACACTATAGATATAAATCTCTCCATCCTGTATTCTTTACAAAAAAACAACTTATATTACATGTGACAGTTACTTGGTCTCTTAAACGCGTAATACACTTTTGGAAATAAGGAATTCCAATTTCATGTATTCTAATTTTAGATGAATTAAGCCCCTTAAGTAATTTGACTGCCTGGGCTAATGAAAAATTAAATTTTCGGCAAAGGTATATCTAAAGAACTTTCATGGATCCCTAAATTACTTCTGCTCTCATAATCTGCTCCTTTGATTAAAATTGGGATCAATTTGTACTGTATACTATATTCTGCCAATAACCTATCAATCAATGTCCTTCCATCTGTACAAGCAGTGATTGGGTCCCAGATTATAGTTCAGACAGGTTTCAGATCTATGTGTTCTCCTTCGCTTTCAAAATATTGATATTTGTGCTACCTGTCACAAAAGTAAACAACATTCTCCAACTGATATTGAATTCCTCTCCCAGTACAGGTCTTGTGCTACAACAGCTGTGTATAAGATACATAGGCAATACCATTTTATATCAATTTTGGATTCTGGAAGATTTACTTTAATAATAGATTAACAAACGCACAAAATTTGTCATCAAAGTGTTTGTCTCCTGCTACTTTGAAGTTTATCATTGTAGTCCCATATTTTATTTATATGAAAGATATGCATACAGTGAAAAGGACAAAAAAAATGAATAAAATTGGAAAGAAACATTAACAAAATAATTGAAAAAACATGTCAGATTATATTTCTGATACATTTCTCCAAAATATTTTGTAAGTGCAAGACATTTATCATTACTTCACATTTGGTCAGCAAATTGGTCAATGACATATATATGCAAGTCAAATATATATAATAGTTGCCTGTACATCCCTACACTATAAGGTCAATGGTAAAACCTAAGCTGAACCAATGCGTGGTCTTAATAGTTTTCATCATATCTGATTTACAATTGAAAAATTTCTGTAATGGTTCCTTTGAAGAGGTTTAAAATTAAATAAATGCTTTTCATTTTTCAAATTCATTCTTCTTTCAATTAGGTCTAAAAGCTAGAAAGCCAATCAAGCATAATAATGTTTTTTACATTTTAAGTTCAAAAGTTCAGGTCCTAAATGCAATTATGCATTACATATGGGGCCATAACTTAGCAGACCTATGAGTTAATACCTGTCTGCAAATCCTTTTTAAATCAATTGAGGATTAAGTTTGCAAACATGAATATGGGTAAAGATCAATTTACTCTCTTACATATATAAAAAAAAAAACCCAAAGCACTTGTTCATTTAAGGCACATCTTGGGTGACCACCTTATTGCTATCAAGGCTTCATGCAAAATCTGAATGAAAAAACAGCAGTACATTTTCTGGTTATTTAGCGACGGAAGAAGTTGAATTGTTGCTTACTTAATATACCTTGGTCAGACAAGGACATGGGGATTAAGAGGGTTTTAAGTAAATACTGTGGATGTTTACTTTTTTAAAGCTATAAGCCTCAAAGCTGGCATTACATGTCGACCCACATAGAAATAGAAAACAGTTCAAGAACAGAACGTTTTAGGAGGTTAAATTTTTTTTCTTTTTTAATTTTAAATACATTGTACACTTCCTTAAAAGAGTTCTGTAAATTGTGTTGGAGTCCCCCAAAATATTGAACAATGTTTGTTCAGTATCACAGAAAAAGTTTCAGGTAATAAAACAGGGTCATGTTGGAGCAAGATATTAAGCTTAGAGTATTATGTACTTGCAAGGAACAACAATGTCCTGCCATTGCTAATACTGTTTACTAATATTAAGACAAGTGTCATAACGGTCAGTCTACTCATGGCTCTATCGCAGGTCTTACTTTGTTTAAATCTAGCAATTCTATAATCTAGGTAAACAAACTCCACAATTCAATATAACTAATACGATAGCCTAAAGGTTAGAACAAGAGAACTTAGTGGTTCAAAAATGCTCTCTCTCTCTCTCTCTCTCTCTCTCTCTCTCTCTCTCTCTCTCTCTCTCTCTCTCTCTCTCTCTCTCTCTCTCTCTCTCTCTCAAGTTTCCATTTTTTCTACATGACAAAAGTTTGTTTAAAAAATGTATATACTTTTTTTGATTTTTTTTTTTACAGGTTTATATCCTGGTACATGTATTTGTGTTTAGGACAGAATTCCATTGCATTTTCAATCAATTTGAAAATAGTCAAAATACTGGGTAGACCCATTTTATCCTTAAGAGAGGGAACTAATGATATTTTTTAGCAGACATTGCATTTCATGTAATTAAGTTTACTTTTAACTAAATTTAGACTGTAAGCCAAACAAAACATGTATTCTACAGGCAAAAACCCCCACAAGGGTTACCCTACAAATTTATGTTGACTTTTCTCTTAAATTTCAATTTATCAATGAAAAATGACCTAATAAATTTTCCCCATTCAAATAGTTCACTCACAGAGCCCTGGTTTACAAGTGGCCCATGCTCTCGCTGGAGGAGTGTCAAGGGTCTTGCAGACACAAAGCTTTGCCACACATCTGTGTACAATCCTCCCAACTTAATAATAATCTGAGATATTGAACTTCAACAACCAATTTCTCAACGTCTGCACTCTTGGATCAACATGTCACCTTGTTGTAGAGCTAAGTTATAAATGGAACAAGACCTTGAGAAAATCTATTGATAAAAAAATGGTTTTCTTCTCAAGTTTTTTTTCTAATGTTCTTCATGTGGAAAATTGATTTGAACATCATACTTGTTATGCGAAATTTTGTTTTAATTTAGGTTTACACATCTTCGCTAGCCAAGGATTTTCGGTCCCCTCAGCTTAACATAAAATTGAAGTGGACGAAAAGCCCATGGCAAGCATGATACCTACATGAACCAAAAATGATAAAGGTGACCATCTCATCATCTAAATGTTTTAAATAAAGTATGCACATTTGTCACTTCAACAAAATTCCTAGTATGTTTTGAACTCTTATTAGAAACACCATGTGATATTCACCACAATGTGTCATATATGACCACCAAAATATTTCCCAGCAATTAACAGCAACATTAAAAAGGCTTGTAGCAATGACTTGTCCACAAAGGGTGGGAGAGGTTGAAAAGATAAAAGAAGACCTACCCTGGGGGTTGGAGACAGCAGCCATCTTTACTTTGAACACTGGGTAACAAGTGGCTGTCTGCCGGACACTCGGGCAGCAGGTCCTGGATCCATGGACAATCCACTGACTGGCACTTCTCTGAAATGAGCAAATGGTTCACATCATCAAGGGGTTTTGTGGTTTCTTTAACGTTCATTATGATCATATTCCCAGAAGCATTTGCATATATTATATGTTCTCTCTCTCTCTCTCTGATCTTTTTGCAAGGGTTTCAGTTTAAAAGAAAAGGTTGTTGATTTGCAATTGGTTTAGGCAACATAAATCCTTTATGACAGTGTTGTTTAGCTTAAAAAATAAAATCATTGTAATATATCAAACTGTTATTACACCAGGGATTACATTTCTTTTGCTTTCTTGCTCTTTGTTAATACTTTGAATTTGTTCCCTTGCTTCTCTCACAATTTGTTGACCTCAGCAAAAAAACTATCATTTTTCTTAACCACAGACTTGCTTTGCCAAGATCAGCCATTTGAAATCCAAGTACTGATAAATTGGTATGCAACCTACAACAAAAACCCTGTGTGACTGACCTCAGAACAAAAGGTCAAATGCTACCATTAGGGATACACAAAAATGGTCATTAGATGACATTCCTGATAAAACACTCCGCCTATGACAAGTAAATCACTACCGTAAGACCGGGACATTGCACCATGTTAATAGGACATCCCCCTATTGTTGAGGATAATGCACATTCCAACAGCTTGTTGCATGGTCCTTGTTCATGATGGATTCGCACCTTCCATCATTTCCCATGTCCATTCTCATCAAAGCCTTTATACTATAATGCTTGTGGTTGCACAATTGGGGTGAAATATTAACTTTGATATGCCAACAACTTCAAGTCTTTGTGGATTCCAGAACATATGTTCTTACACTTGCTCTCTTTACTTTCTTTGGATCTAAATGAGAGGAGTAATCATCACTAACATTACAACATGGACATCTCTGCCTTATATCACAACACACACAAATTATCTAACTGTAGCCATCCATCAAAGAACAATTTGATGTGTTGTAGGATATATGCAAGCATTAAGTAACTTTAATTACACAGGAGGGATAAAGATTTTAATCCCTGTACAGTATTCTGGCAGAAACCAGTGTATCTTTTCTCTCGTCAAGTATTATATCCAAGCTTATCTCATGACAATGGCCAAGAATTGGTTTCATCATTATCATATCAAGTTATGATTGCGTACTTATAGTGCCAACGCTTGTAATATAGTTAATAACCTAGCTTTCTGTCCTTTCTCAGAATTTATTAAAAAATGTATCTACCAGGCATTTTAAATCAACTTGCCATATGACAATTTCATTGAAACCTAACTGATGAAATTCTAATCTTGATGCATGGTTGGAGAAGAAATACATTAAAATATAAATGATTCAAAAAAATGCTTTGCACAGGATTTTTTTCTTTTTTTACTTAAAATGTCTTTTTATATTATGTAGCTTCCAATTAAATTTTTGCAATTCAAGTCATAAAACACTGTCTAAAAATCTAATTGTACAAAACTATTACATTAGGACACAATGAGCATGTTCATGTAGTCTGTATTTTTCTCAATTAATAAGTTTTTCTCTTAAACAATTTATAACAAAGTGCTAGGCAAATGCGTGCAATAAATTTTCAAAATTATACCCTACAAAAAACTGAGAGAGCTTGGTTCAGGCCTTTGGACGTACCAGTCTACAGGACCTGGTGATGAACCTACGGAGATCCCCTCTCGCCTGCCTGCCAGTCTTCCTCAAACGGTCACCCATACATCACCCTAATGTGGCAGAGGTTATGCATCATAATTACTAGCTTGACAACTGCGTAAAAATCTACGTCTTAATGTGGCTATTTTCACACATAATCCTTGCAATACAGAGTAACAGCCCCTTGTTTATACCCCGATGCGATAGCTAAATGTGACTATATTCACACATCATCCCAGCAATACAGAGTAATTGCCCTTCACTGCATTGAAGGAAAGACCGATGTCAGCAGTTATGTAAGAAGATTTAATTAATGATCCTTACAGGTAATTAATTGCTAAGGGTTAATATATTGCCCATCATGGTCATGTCATTATCATGTTTAATGACAACTAGTGTGGAATACACATTTTCTATCTTGGGGATACATTTTATAGGAAAATTAACCTCGCATGGAATCTTTGCATGTTTTGTTAATGTGTATTACTGGTAATATCTGCAATTATAGGATTATATCAGTATTAAACAAACATAAAACTGTTCACTGTAAAGGTCAATCCAAGTTAAATATGCCGGGTCCTTAACTCCCTTCAAAAACTGCACAGTTGATCATTCAACTTAGAACTTCTTTATTAAAAAACTTCAGAATTTGAGCCTTAAACCGATATGGACACTTGATATGTTTAGCTGATATTTGTGGTCATCCAACACCAAATGAAACATCAGACAAATAAACATGTGGGCTGAGGAAAGGTTTTGACAAGGACACAGTCTCAGTTTGTGTGGGCAGTATATGACTGTACTTAATTTACATATCTGTACCTAAAGAAGATAACATGCTTTAATGAATTGAAGGTTTATTTCATATATTTTATTACACAAAAGGATTTTTTTTAAAAAATCTATTCATATGATGTCAACCTGCTTTCAAATAGTCTGTAGAAAATTCTTTAGAAATGATAAAAAGGACTGTTTTCAAATATAATGTTATGAAAATGATATATATCAAAGTCATCAAATTCTAAATTTTTAAGTCAGGTCAGAGCATATACTGACCAGGTAGATTAATAGATCAAGCTTCTTTTACATTTAAATCATCACCAAGAGTCACATTTTCTTTAGAAATTCACAAATGATTATCCAGAATTAATATCATTCTCTGACTATTTTTTATGCATAAAACACATTAATGTAAAAAAAGACGTAAATTTACTTGTTTTGGGCCTAAGTGGCTGGGAGATTCCCCATAAATCACAGTCAGAGAGATGACCCAGAGTCCCAGTACCCCTCAACAACAAACCAGTTTAACCCGCTACACATTCATCATGTATCAAATATACCACTTTATTCCAGGTTACCTATATTTTTTTTTAAATACTCTTTCTGCATAAACAGCTCCACATTCAATGATAGAATACTTTTTCTCCAAATAGAACCAGAGACGACTGCTTTATGCTAATTAGCCTTTACAATATCAGCAAGACACACCATAGATTTCTACTTGCAGCTCAGATGTCTTTGGCAATGTCATATTCATGTTGAAAGGCAACGCTTTATAAAATGCATCTCTCTAGACACAAATTGAACCCATATGGATCGAGGAGGGCCCCCTAAAATACATAAAATAATAACAACAGCCACTTAAGAGGATTAAAATTAATGGAATTTAAGTAATTGTCTTCTTTGTCTGTGGCTGAACACATCAATGGCTTTTGGCTTTGATGAGGAAGATAAAAATTGAATTTTCATGAGGGTCTATAATTCAAGCACAAAGTCTCTGTCATTAGAAGAAAAGAGGACACTTCTTGTTTTATCAGATGGAGGGGGCCCTCACCATATTGAAGATCAATGAAGTTATCAACAGCGTCTAATGAAAAAGAGATGTCATGCTCACAGGAGCCCATTGAACAAAACAGATAATTTGTCCATAAATCACAATGCCCTACTATTGTGGGTAGTATTTACTCCATAATACTCTGTCAGTAGTGAGCAAAAACTAAAGGATGACCATCATGTGTACCCATCACTAATGCTTTGTTTGCCTTCCCTAAATTACCCTTCTTCCGAGGTTAATGTAGCAGATGAAAAAACCGTGACCAGACTGTAGATATGAAAATTTAATTTGGCATAAATTTGAGAACAGACAAATGGATCAAGCTGATTTGACTTAGAACCATGAAGAACATAACATGGCCTCAGCACTCCAGTTGCAAGAAGTGACCGAATTATCTTATCTTTTTGACATTTTTTAAAATGAAGTTCATGAAAAGTGCATGAATTAAACTAAATATACTTAATGGAGTATAGTGTTTTTGAGCTTCTCACTTGCAAAAATAACGAGTTGCTGCCCACACACTCTAAGTAATTAAGGAAGATCATAATCTCTTCATGTCATAGTAAGATAGGGGATAGTTTATTTATATGCACCAGTATCACACTTGGGAGAAATATTTGGTGCGAGATGAGACCATTAATCACAATATTAACGTACTGATGTTGCTTTTAATATCTACATTCCTTTGTCAGAGGAATGTCCAACAAAGTCAATTCAACCTCTTCCATGTGACATTCTGAAGACTTTCAAGTAAACAGTATAAAAAAAACCCTTGCGGTGGAAAAACCATATATGTTGAAAAAAATGAAGTGGATCATAAATCTTGTGGCCCCATAGGTGCCATACATGTCTGATGTTATTTACTCCCATCATGGCCTTACATGAGGTCAGTCAAACATCAGTGTCCACTGGGCAGTGTTCCTTGTTTTGTTATCATTGTCCTACAATAAATTTCCAATTCCGACCCCTAAAAGTATAAAGAAATCTGCCACAGAGACCCTAAATGCCACACAGCGCACTCGTCACATCTCTTTTTTATGTAAATCTTGGATATATAATCGCTAAAAAGAAGTGGACATTTTGTCACAAGAGGAGCCAATAGCTTCTTGACATTTTTTCTTTTACTTCAATCCTGCCAGTTTTTCAGACAAGTGTCTATTTACCATGTAATGGCTAAATTTTTGGTCAAAAGATGTAAATTAGTTATAAAACCTGGGTTTTTTTTCTTCAAAACCTAGCTATTCCATTTCACTGACAAACAAATGTTTCATACAACAAGTAATCTATGAAACTTCTAAATCCAAGGAATTTGAAAAAATATCACAAAAATAAAGTTTTGAATAAAAAAAACAGTCTACTAATTATATTTAGATGTACATTTTTTTCCGATAGAGAGCAAATTACCAAGCCAAGGAGAGTCAAACACTTAAATGACACTTGATTTCATGGCAAGGAACTTGCAAATATAAAATGGTCTAAATGGTCTCAACTCTCAAGACTACCTACATTGTAGCTTAATTTAAACAATACTGACCATTATAAATTTTACTACAGAGAGTTAGGATCCATTTCCAGAACTGATGATTTCAAGTCAGTTAATTTAACCAATCAATACATCCAATGATTCAAAGTATTATGGTTTGGTGAAATTCAGGTAGAAATAGCATGTGAGACGTCACACTCATGCCAATCACGGTACTTGAGTCCCATTCCGATTGAGTATTCGAGCCCGAGATATCCATGGTTTTTAAGATTTCATTTATTGACAGAATTATGACTATATATAATAGTAAACCCGACTAGTTGCATTGACTAACCTGATAGTTTGCAGACATATTGGTCGCAGCATGACCCCGGGTGACCTTCTGCAGGGTGGTGAAGGACACTCTCAAACCCTGGTGCACAGGTCGTCCTTCTGCATGAGTTTTTGTTGCATACACATTGGTAACTGACTTTACAACAACTGTCTTTGCTTTCAATCTGAACAAGGGTTGAGTCCACTGGACATGTTCTTATAATTGTATTGTCACATCTCACTCCCTCACATTTCTTTGGAATGATTTCTGCAATGAAAAAAATTGGTTGATTTATACACCTGCAATATCATATTTCTAAAACAAAACCTGTTCATAAAAAATGTTCAATATATTAATAATGAAAACAAATAATAAGCTCTATTTCCATTTTTTTGAAAATCTTATAATTATACCACTAGCTCACTGGAGATTTTTTTCTTCTACTTAATATAACCTAAAATACAATAAAAGCCTGTAGTATGTATTCTTCAAGCTCATTGATTATTTCCTATAGTTTGTTTTCCTTTCTCTAAATCTAAGTCCTTAATTTGCTGTATCAACAAAATATTATGTAAGAGGCTTTTGCCATTCCACTTTCTTACTTCTAGAACCTTTATGTTAAAACACACCACTCAGTAGATGTGAAAGTTTACCCCAAGCCCGTTACATTCTCTCTCATAACTCGTTCACTTGTGACATCCATATAAATTGAAAATAGCACATTATGTAAATTTTTTACATACTCTTATACCGTTATCAAATGTATTCCCCAACTATTAGAACAACTACCTGTGTAGAAAATTGCCTGGTGAATCAATGTGAAAAACTAGGTTATCCAGAGCTTCATAGAAATGTTATATAATGTACACAGAACCAATAGATAATTGAAATGAAGACTTAAAGATTCCTCATAGCATGTCTTCAACATAAAGAAGGTAAGGTTAAATTAAATCTAGACTGCTTTGATTCCATTGATGTAGACAATCCACTATAAATGCCTATAGGCTACATTTCTCACCTGGCTAATAGCAATTCGACAAATGAAAAAAAAAAAAAACCAATTTCTTTAAAAAAAAAGAAAAGAAGAAAAAACTAAGACTGAATATTATTTTCTTGAAGGGGTTATAATAATAAAAATCCTTAATGTATTGTCAAGATGCAATGTCAAAAAAAAAGATTGGTGACTCGACAAGCAATAAGTGACTGAAGACGCTATTCAGAAAGTCTTAGGTGTGTAATCTAGGGATGTTAAGCAGTCAGCTTGCAGTGAATTGGAGGGGAAAATCTTCCCAATGAAACATACAGAGCATTGACACGGCAGACAAAAGTAAACACCATACATAAATTGTATAGATCATATTCAAAGTTATGACTAGCAAAGAACACCAACACTTTACATCAAATAAAATGTAGTGTAATTCCTCCTCTAATGAGTACCAAATTGGAAAATAGTCATAGAATTATGTTTGAGCAAAAGTTCCAGTGAGATAATCAATAAAGACATATTGCTTTGTGTGTTTTTTTCCTCTTCATACCTATTACCTATTGTTAAGCAACTTAGCACGGAGAGAACTGAAACTATTGTGTTTGTACAGCTCATAGCAATGCTTAGCACACAGCTGTGACTTCGAGCTTAAAAACACATGTAATGTGACATAACATTTTATGATATGAAATTAAATGCTCATGCATGCAGTCGTACAAAAGACAAAACACATTCTTACAGAGCTCTGCTCATTACATAACCAAATTTTATGCTGTGGACTGTCGCATCGCATTTAACACAATATCTGCCGAGGGAAAAAGAGATGACATAATTCAAAGGCATACAAGAATGTTCTCACTTCCTTACTGTTTACAATACACTACCCTCTTCCCCAGGTGGGTCAGCGAAACATTTCTGATTAAACAAAACATTACTTGTGTCTTAGTTTTGGTCTATGGGCTGTGCATTCAAGCTGAAAGAATGACAATGTTGAATGTAACTCTGCTGTCACCCTCCATTTCTTTACCAGTTAAATTATCCAGAAATTCAATTACAGCAAGTTTTTCATAAAGAAAACTGCATATGTTGAAAAAGTTTGCAATATTTCAAGGAACTAATTAATCATTTAAAATGGAATTATTATTTTATAAATGTTGCATGTGCATCTCTTACACATATGCATTTTTTTCTACCAGATGACAATCATTTCCCGAAAAATAAACATTTCCATATAAATAATGGATTTTAAAATATTTTTTCCATACAAAAAATGTTCCAAATACAAAACTAGATAAAATGCGATTTATCTTATCATATGAACCGTAATCCGAAAAGGATAATTCACTTCATGACTGCATGCTTCGTTGTCACGATAATACTGACTACTAGCCCTTTAACTAGACGTGGAATTCTTTCTCCCGAAGCTATTTAAATTTGCTTAATTAGACACATAACTGTAATGTGATCAGAAAATCGCTTATCAGCCCATCAAGAGGATAATATCATATAGCACCGATATTTCTATTTATTCTGTCAGCACCAAATATTTGAGCCAGATCATATTAATAAACATTTTTGCTTTGCTCTTGGCTTGTCTGACAGGAAAAATGTTCACACATTTTTGTGCAATTATCGATAAAAAGAAAAACCATTTAATGTAGGGAAAGGAACACAGAACAAATCGTGGATACCTGCTTGGCGACCTTTTTTTTGTCCAATCACAATCAATCAGACACTTAGGCGATAAAATACAGATATGGCATATAGTAAGTCTAGCCCTGTCACTTGATGTGGTCAACCCCATGCCATGTAGAGCTGATCAGAAACATTGATCTGAGCTCACCAACTATAAGGAGAAAGCCATTATCAACACCAATCAGACACCGAATTCTAGTCAGCACCTCACCCTAACACAAGGATAATGATGATTGAAGGAACAGACTAACACTGACAAAAAAAGTCTGCTAACTGGTGAAATGACCCAGACCTGTACAAGAAATCTCACAATTTGGGTTGATAAAAAAGGAGGCAATAGAAATCTGACATATTTCAGAAGTGCCAGTTGTATTGGCTTCAAGACTTGCAGACATAAAGCACAGGGTTTGCACTTTGCGCTCAGATTAAACACATCAAGACAGAAGCAAGAACAACAAAAAAAGAACATTTATTTATATTAAATTCAGATGCAATGACTTGTTATCTTTAAAGTATAATCTTTCAATTAAAAGCAACAATATATACATTTGACAATTAAGATTACGTATATATACAACATTCAGGTGGTCCATAATCTCTCAATGGGGCGGAAGGTCAAGGTGGGAATTTAAACAGTTTGTTGTGTGTAATAATATATATAACACAGACCCCCAAGTCTGATTGGGCTTCAGTGTCCTCATGTGTCATGCAATTCAAATATTTGTCCCTGGATCACTAGATCAGCTATCTGTCGCAGCGCTAGAAGATATGTTCAATTAAGGTGCTTCACAGCTATCAGCTAAGTGACCCAAACATATTTCTAATGACATTTGGACAAATAGATACGGGAAGCATCTGAACGTGATGACATAACTTTCCATTTTATCATTTTATCTTAGGACTACAGGACTGCTCTTTGCAGAATCTCTGTTTGCTTGAACCAGTCCGGTTGTCCAGTTCAATCTCCG
This sequence comes from Magallana gigas, assembly GCF_963853765.1. Classification (NCBI taxonomy): domain Eukaryota; kingdom Metazoa; phylum Mollusca; class Bivalvia; order Ostreida; family Ostreidae; genus Magallana; species Magallana gigas. The sequence continues at coordinate 26,153,704 of NC_088858.1, read as the reverse complement.
GCTTTCTAAGATAAGCCATATGTCTACTAATTACAGACTGCATGTGCCAGGCAAACAGACTTAAACAGTGTTGGATCATATCACATGTTGCTAACTGTAAAACCAGCATCATAGAACAAAAAATGGCTAATATTTTTTAAAGAGAAAGCATTACATATATCAAAGTAACTCAATCACCTAAAGTTCTGTTGTTATCTGTAGGTACCAGCCAGATACTGTCAGAGTAAAAGTTGTAAGTGATCGTTTAATGTTAAAAAATATGTCCTGATCAATCTTTTACAATGAAAACATAAGTTAACTTTTGAAGTTCTTTTGACCTTATAAAAAAGAGATCTTTTTTTCTGGTGACAAAAAGATCATGCAGAGCTAGTAAAATCTTCTTGTTCAAGAATTACATGGATTGGATTGAATCATTGATATTAAACAATATATACTGTAGATTTCTATAACTAAATGAGAGGAATTTACATCTCACAAATTCGGTAGAAACATGTACCCCTCACAGATTTTAAAATCTTGCCATTATTTTATTGATAGTTGCATCTGTGTTAAATAAATAAAATTATAACAGAAGTTCTCTGCTCACTATTTTATATACTTGCGATCTGATGCAAAACAACAAAATTGCAGAAATATATTAAGTACCGGTTCTCAATTAAATATGGATTCTAAAGTAGTGTTTCCACCCTGTTTCTGTATTTCTTAAACACTTCATTATATATTTAGTGATAAAATGCTTGTAAGATCCATTTTTCCTTACCAACTGAAGAATAGCAAAATCATGACTGCTTCTTTTATTAAATTAAATGTATGGTACATAAGTACATAATTATATGCATTTTTGAAATTGAATACATAAAGAAATTTTGAATGTTTAATATTCATACACATTCAATCCAAAAAGTATTATCCTTGTCTAGACTGTGGTATATGGGAATTAAAATTGATCACACATTTTGCTCAAAAGCTGTTAAGCAATTTAAGATGTTTTTTTTTCCTTTTTAATTGCCTTAATATTCAAAGTAACTAGTCATTCATTTCAACAAATCCATTAAAAAATATTGTACTTAAATGAGAAATCGAAAATAAAGTTTAAATCATCTATTGAACCTTATGCTGCACCTGAATGCATTTAATTAACATACATGTAAAACAAATCAAATCTTGCCCTCAAACTTCAAGATACAGAAAAAAAAATCACAAAAACTAGCAAATGTTCAAAAACTTCAAAATGTGAAATTATTAGCTATTGCAGCTTTCTTAATCTGCAAACACTGTATTGACTATGGGAGTTTGAGAATGAACAGTGATTGCAGCGGAGATCATTTTCTGGAGTACAAGCATTCTTGACCCTGCCCTGTACAGTGCATCCGCTCTTGCTATCATCTATTCTAGGAAAGCGGGGAATTTCTTCTTTATAGATAAGATGAAAAACCAGCACATCCCCTTTTGATCTTTTGATAAATTGTCATACAGGATGTGATATGGTGCATGTTTTACTTAGAAAGGATTATGGTCGTATAAGAGGCCCAGATAAAAAAAATTACATGTAGATTAATTGTCAATAAACTTTCTGATACTTAACCAAATTCTGCTGAAAAACTATTTTAACCTTGAGATACTAGTATTGTCTATGTACAGTACTTGATATGATTCTCCAATTTCAGGAAAATAAATTAGGAGACTAAATTGTAACATCTATAATTTCCTTTTTTGCACATTTCTTAAAGGTAACAATTAGGATGAACGAAAATGAAAAGCTGTATTTACGTAAACAGTATTGATGTCAAACTCGTGCTTCTCAAAGAAATATAGCTTAACCTCAAGTCTTCCAGAGATTGGACATTACCGACATTCTAATTGGAAGTAATGCTCAGGTAAACCTTGACACTAATTTGAAATCTTATTATAATTTTTACCAGTGATTACTACCTTCATTCCTATTTATACAATAGGCTAAAAACCTGCCTGCATTTTACTTTACATATCTTAAATTTTATTTGCTCCACTTATTAATACAAGAAAAAAAATAATTTGGATTATGGTACATATATTTTCATAATCAAGAATATTTAAGTGGGCTCAGAAGTACTAATGAATGTAATGTGTTTTAAATGTAGCACTCCAAAGTTTCAAAACAATTGGATTATGCTACTTTTATGTGATTTATTAATACCTTTGATACTTACAGGGAGCAAAGATTAGCAATTGTTAAAATAATACAATAATCCACCCTTGAAATAATATCCTGTTCTTGAAATCAAATCAAAACCCTTTTAACTTTAGTGACAAAGCCAAGAATTGAATATTTGGTATACACATAGTGGTCAGGCAAACTTCATCCCTGCTGCATGGTGCCAATTTCAGACTGCTTTTGGTTGTTAAAGCACCTGGCAATTAGGATTGGGAACCCAAATCTTAATACCAATCTGGTCCAGTTCCTAATTATATTTTTTACTTGTCTTCTTATCTGTCTTCCAAACCTACAGGTACTTATATAAGTTCCGAAATAAAAATATAAAAGAGGGGTACCTATGTACTTTATGAAAAAAATGCAAAAGACGATTTTCAAAGAAATGAATACACAAAGTATCTTTCCTTTTTAAAACAGAGAGCAATATGATTCAAAATCTGACATCAGAAGTCAAAATTCCCAAATGATAATGGAAACTAACGATGTTAACTTCAGCCAGTACGCATACAATTGTATGACCTTCAGAGTAGAAATCTGAGTGTAGATATAGTTATTTCACTCAAGTTAGAACTTTGAGGTGGAAATACCTATATATACAAGCCACGGGGTACAAATATTTGTCCAGATTAGGTCATCTGCCTAGATAAATTCATACCAAAACAAGGCGTTTAATCATGGAGTAAATCACCCATAATGGAAAACGAACTTGATAGGAAAAATTTGCCCTTTCTCTGTAATTATACAACAGGTGAATGATCTAAGATACTGGCTTCCAAATTGTTTTAACCCCCGCCATGAAGAGTGTGTCAATATTTGATGTCGTACAACCTTAAATTAATGAAACAACTGCATGCATGGGCCACAAAACCTGTGTGGAAGGTGGCCAAAAACTGAAACGTAGAATGTGTCTCTTTTATTTACAACTGTTTACGTACAATTTCGTGGAAAAATTAAATCTCCTTCATCTAACAATTTTTCAAGCTTTGTGTCTAAATTCATATATTAACCATAAAATATGTAGAACTTCCAAATTTTTTCAAAGTACGGTACATACTTTTTTTAATTTTGAAAAAAAAAAGCATCAACCAAAAACAATTTAATGGCAGAGTACTTTTAAATAAAATATATATGCCTTCTTACTGAGTTTATCCACAAATTCGGTCAATGTGAAAATTATTCAAGTTATTCAAAGCTCTTTCAAGATACAACAGCTATCCCTTTTACCATGAGGTCTTAAAGCCAAGTTAATGTATTAACATAATCAGCTGTCAAGATGCTGAAATATCTTTCTGATATAAAAATAAACATCAGAGTCATTTAATACCCAGATTTCAGCGCTGATAATTCGGTGATGTGTTCAGCATTTAATAACTACCTCTTTCTCTCTGTTTACCAACAGTCAGCAAATGAGGCATTAAAGTATTTGTTCTGTCTTGATTGCATGGCCAAAATCATTGACCTTGGTTGCCTATAGCTCTTACTCCATTACATCTTGAAAAATTTGGAGTTTTTTGAAAATAGATCTCTAGAACTAGGTAAATTCCAAGGAAGCTGGCATGTCATGGCAGCGATTTTGTCTGTTTCCCCAACAATGTAGCATTAATCATCTGTCAAACTAGGAAAGCTCAGCAACTGGAAAGTTTTTCTTCCACTGTTGATATATGGCACTTTAATTACTCAAAATTATGGTTTTTTCACCCATGCATTAATTACAAGAATTAAGGGAATGTTAGATTTTATGAAGCTAGCTTTATGCTCCTAGAATGATATTTCAAGATGCCAAATTCTGCCTGTAAAAATTATGCATTTATTAATGGAAATATTAAAATAAATAGGTAATTAGAGGTCCAGTATCAATTAAAACTTGTACATCTCATCTTTCTAAGAGATGCATTCTAAAGTATATCATCAAAGACACATATAATTCCAACATTGAAAATTAATGCATTTTTGTGTATTATATCTAATTACCTGGGTAATTAATAATGCCAAAGTTACATTCTATAAACTTGTAGATTTTGATTAAAACTCCAACTGTTAATTTTGCTGTTTTATTCAAATGACATTATCATGGAAATAAAGTTATGAAAGAAGTTTAAATTGATGCACATTGGGACAAAAAATCTTGAAAATCATTATGTAGGATTTTGCAAGCATTTAAAATTAAACCCTGATAAAGATATATGTTTCATATTTATATAATTAATAAGTATCCATGGTTGTGCCTGTGTGTGCATATGAATGACAATACACAATTTATTATCACAATGAACTTGAACTATGAGACATTTCTGCTTCATGTGTGTTTTATCAACGTGTGTACTGTGTTCCATGTTTAACTCATGAACAATATACGTAGATAACATGCATTGTTCCTGCTGCACATAAAGCAAACAGATGCATTTCACTACCCTATGTGCAATAGAATATAAGACTCTTGGCATTCCAACCATTGCTATTCATCTACATGTACCAAGATCATCTCCATTTGCTAGATATCAGAAAAACAAAAAGAAACTTGACATCTAGTTCTAAGCCTAGGTATATAAAAATTACAAGAATCAAGAGTCCTTGTTAGAGTGGCCATTTAGAAAGAGGGAGGGGGGGGGGTGTAGGTTAAAGGTAAAAGAAAATAAAAGTAGTGCTTTCCCGTTCGAGATAAGGATTTTTCTCTTCCATATAAAAGGTAAACTAGATCGTGGTCGTTAACCCTTTTTTATACGACAAAGTTTATCAGAGTTAACGTTTTAAAGATCCCAAAGTAAACGACATATATTTTAATCAATTTGCGGAACACAGAGTCAATAAGCCGCCAGCCGACTTACCTCGACATATCCCGATGGCGCTTCCTCGGATACGTCCCCCCACCTCGGAGGACAGGGCACATTCTAAGCCCTCTCCACATCTACCGTGGACTCCAAACGGCCCCCCACAAGTCGCGTTAACGTCCAGCCCACAGACTTCACAGCATCCACAGACGTCCAGCGTCTTACCCCGGGAACACCCTGTGGGTTCGGGGCACGCGCTTTTGTCACACGATGAGGGACAGAGAAACGCGTTGACGCCTGCATGATCTAGGCACATCCCAAAAAGAAAAAGAGAAAGCAACAGCACGTGTTTCACAATTCCATCCCAAAGCAGACGACAGTCACCAGTACCCCTTAGCAGCGAAGAGCGCATCCCGACTCTTCATTTAGAAAACGTAAATTAGAGAGAAATTCTTCTCCACCTTACTTCCTCTATCCGGCCGACAACACAAAAAATAACCGATCCACGTTATAAAGCAAGATGGTCATTTTGTCGTCATTTAACATTACAAAATGAATTCGAGTCCTCCTACCACCAAAACAAAATACCGTCTGCTCACAGTTATCATGTGTTGACTTCCGCCAAATCGGCCCAAGCAACGCCAGTAGGCGGAGTTACCTGCAACAGGTGCAAATCAAGGTAATGTTGCCGACCAATCAGCGATCGAGAGACTCTGCTTTTGATGTGCGTAGTTACTCATTCATGAAACTTTTTTCATTCATAAAATTTCGCGAATGAGTAAGCTGTGACTTCACTCGGAAAATTTACTATTATGGTCATTTAAATAAGATTCAATTGTCAGTAATATCAAATAATGGTTTTATAATGCAATTGTAAAACATGTATAAAGAGGTGATGATTTTAATGAGTTTGTACCAGTTTTACTCAGAGAGAGAGAGAGAGAGAGAGAGAGAGAGAGAGAGAGAGAGAGAGAGAGAGAGACTGGTCGCTTCTACGTATATTCTGAAATAAAGCATGCATGCATTTCAAAAATAAAGCTAGTTTTCTGATGTATAGATAAACATGACTTTGCTGCCAACACAATTCAAACTTACTCAGTGAGAGACGCAATTCGTGTCGATACATGTTTAGAAACTGACATGCATTTTACAGTAAACTGGCTACACCCAAATTATAGCAATGATGGAGAAACCAGGGAAAAAATACATGTCAGACAGAAAAATATACGCATATTCTTTTTATTATTGCGAAACTCCACACAAATGGATTATATTTACATTTGCTGTTAACAACAATTTATTTCAACTTTTCTTTAACGGACTCTTTAAAAGATTTATACCCACCTGCACAGTTTATGAATCACGTTAGAGCAATTAACGAAAAGGGGAAAGTAAGAGTACGGGGCGCGATAACGATCTATATCTACAGGGATTTATGTAAATTCTTTGTCAAAAAGTACGACCTCCTCTTTTATGAGAGAGAGAGAGAGAGAGAGAGAGAGAGAGAGAGAGAGAGGGGGGGGGGGGGCTTGAGTACAAACCATTTGAACATGCACGACGTTTTTCCACTCTCAAAATATTTTGTGCGATAAAATAATTCGGCTGTGGGTTGGTTGAATTTATCGATATACAAGGAACAGGAGTAACATATTTATCTCATCCTTTCAAGATAATAAATGATGAAAAGTGTAAATGTAATTGATTCCGTTCGATAGAAAAGTAGTTAGTCCACGCAATTCATTTATCCCATCCCATCCTCCCTGATTATGAGTGGGATTTTGCATCCGAAGTTATCTTGTAAGTTCAAATTGGTCAAGTACCATGTGCAGGGTGAATCAAGGTAAATATCAACTAACAACAAGTATAGGTATTTTATCTTAGTGTCAGGTACAACAGTTTAGATTTTAACTATGACTAGTTTCATAATTTCATTTTTTTTTTTAAAGATTACCCCCCCCCCCCCCTTCACCCGACATTCCTCACCAAAAAAAAAATTAGTAAAGATGAGAGAATTTTTTTTAAAATAATAGCGGAAATTGGTTTGACGTACCGTCATTTGTTTAATTGAATTTATATATGTAGTTCATCTAAAAGCAAATCTTCAAGTTATTTTAAAAGCTTTAGACCAGGTGTACGTTTACAAAACACATGTTCGCCAAAGTGATCAGTTGGTTCGATCGTGATGAAATAAAACAATATAACAATAATGATTTTAATGTCAATCTCAACGTGCAAGCATTTTCACAGAAGATATGCAAGCAAATAATTTGTTTGAATTGGTGGTACAATATACATAAATATAAAAAAAAAAGATGAGAGTGAATTTGCTCCCCCTCTCGAATTCAACATTTTTAAAAACATCCAGCGGTGTTCTGAAAGAGAGTTGATATATTTTTTTCATCAATTTGTCTCAGTTATTTGCACGCACTCAATGGCAGTATAATTACATATATGAAACCTGAACTGATAGTTCAATCAAAATCAGTCAAAAACATGCATTTTCCTTGATTCATTTCAAATGGGAAATATAAAGCGCAACTTCAAACAGTGCATTTACATGCGGTGGATGCATAATCAGATCAACAGTTAAGAAAAGCAGGCATTCAACAAAAAATATGAATGAAATAAATGCACACAAGGAAAAATTAAATAAAACAGTCATGCAATATATGCATTAATTGGTAATTGAGATTTTTACTATAATAACAAATCATCACCAATGTAGGCGGTAAAGGACGCAGAGCAGCGATGTGTGATGTATCACGCGGGGGCATGATGAGGGTTCAATCCTGCCGAGATAGGCATGATATTATAGGATGCTCTAAACCATTGGTCCAAACGGTGATATATTGGTTGAAATATACGAACGTAAAGTGACAAAGTCTTCCAATTTTCCTCTCGGATTTTCACGTTCTAGCACTTCTTGCTGTAGTTCTTTCACGAAAAAGTTTTTAAAGGAAGGAACGAGTACCTACGGTGTCTAAAGATCACAAATAACGAAAGTCAGGACCGGAAGACCCTTAAGAAATTAATGATATAATGACGAATCGATCAAATCAATTTTTATAGTTACTAATCGACATTTCGATTATCATCCGTTTGATAAAGTATAGATATTGCATTTAGTTTATAACAGCATTGCCTATTTCATGTTACTTCACTATAGTACCAAATCCAAAAAGTACAATCTCGAACGACCATAGAAGTAGTTATCTATATAGATGCGTTTATACATAATATTATTATGTTTTTTTGTTTTTATCAATAAATATTAGTTTTATTATTATTATTATGAAATTTATGTAAGTTATTAGATTCAAGAAAATTTCTCATTTCAACACTATTGCCAAAAGCAATGAGGCGAATGTACTGCGAATTCAGAAATGTTTTTTGCTCTTACTTTTATCACATCAGACACAATTCTTGAAAATATCTTAAATACATAACCTTCAGTTTGTCAAAGCAATCGGGACATCTTTTGCTTTAATTTTCTTATAGAGGACAATCAATACAAAGGAAGAACACACAATTTTTTTGATTGTTTCACCTTTTGAAAACCTTAGCATGAAGTTCAATGTTTCAAAGTTTTCCTTCTGCATTACACGAGAAGGGCGCAACTGATGTCCTTTGTAGTACATGCAAATCCATGTGACTGGCGCTGGTTTTTACAATGCATAAAGTTGTCCTTGCGGGTAAGGTCGCGAGTTCAAATCAAGTCGCGTGACACTCGAAACAATACAAAAACAGAAGAAAGGTATTTAAGAGGGATCGATGGTCGTGGCCATTTTTAGACGATATTGATCTCATTAAAAAGGAGAGCTCTATATAAAGATGTAGGAAAATACTCATATTTTAAAGCAAATATATATAAGAAATTTTTCTTTACAGAATAAATGTTTATTTCTTTTAAAAAACATCATCCATGAAAAACCGCGAATACAGTCAGTTTAATTCGCGAATTCAGTCTGTTTAATTCTTAAACTATAATAGATTGTTGTAAAGAAAATACCCATTCTTATACCTTGCGGAGAATAGTAAGCGCAAATTATTATTGCAAATTGAATATGTCAAGATTACAAAATGCCTTTGTTGGGTCTGGAAACTAATAAATCTGAAATTTAATGTGGATATCTCATTCCATTATTAACGTGCATGACTCTCTAGGACTGATTGCAGAATTCAACGGCAATTGTGCGAAAGTGCAAAACGCTTCATGTTAATGCACAAAAACCCTGCCAAGGAAGATTAACAGTGTTGTATTTCGTGAAGCATTCTCTACAAAACTGATCACCACCTCTTAAACTCGGTGACAAATACCGTTATCTCTTCACAAAACCAGATTGAATGCTAATTGCACGCAACACAATCAGACAAGATGTTTGCCTTTAATCATGTTCTTATCCCCTGCAAATCGTCAGAATAGGCTTATTGACATGTAATACCGCGATAGTCATCTTTTTGTCCAATTCCTTCCAAATCTGGCTTCTTGTTAGCACATTCAACGACCAAAAAATCCGACGTAGGGTTTAATAACATTTTTCTCATAAGACACTGTAGAATTAAAGATATAACGTGTCGTAATCTTTGACATAAAGGCAAAGCTGACAAAGTTTCCTCGAGCAAAGGGACATCTGCTTTAAATATTTGAAATCGTTTTGCAGATTGAAATCGATCATGATCTTGCAGGAATTCGAAACAGCGCAAACGTACGATAGATTAGGGAAAGGAATTCACTCAGTGGCGTTGGATTTTCTCTAATACTCCTACGGACTCTTAGGTCAATTAGCAACTCTTATAGCTTATATTAATCTTGCTTTTACTGGGTGGCCCTATTGCTTACATATGCACAAATTCGCATCCCCTGGCTTCGAGGCATACGTGATTTGACTTTTATGACTTTACGCTTGTGGAATAAGCAATGAAAACGACATAAAATTATTGCTAATTGAGGCTTAATTTGATATCCGGAACGATAGAGTCCATCCGTGACTTGAAACCATAATCCCTATACACCATCGCATGGACACTGTAGTGAAAAAATGCAGTCTCTTTTTCGCTATCTCCCGGATAATGATATTTTGCACACTTTTAAAGTACAATGTCAGGAATCAAGATTGTTTTTTAAAAAGTCCATTAGCATTTGAAAAACAAAGGATTAAAAGTGTCATAAAGTTTTCGTTTCACCATTTTGGAAATGGGGCGAATCAAGAGAGGAGAAATTTCGAGCTTAAACCACACAACGTCAAAATCCCGTAAAGCAGTGAAATCTCTTCTCATGCCCTTAATTAATTATTCTTTTTAATTACAAAGTCTGGTCTAGTTCTTCTTTCCCTGAAACATTTATCAGACATTACATGTCATATGATGACGTCATTAGTGCTTTGTATCTGTACTTTCAGAAGTGGAACAAGTAAACAAACTGAACATTTTCAAATTCCTCATTTCAATAAAAAAAAAATAAATGGAAAGATATTGTATTCTATCATAAAATACGAATTTCTATTTTCAAACAACACGATGCCACATCAATTCAAATGACATCAGAACACTCAAATGTGCAAAGGTAATTTTTACAGGTCAAAACAACTTTTCTATGATGAATGGTTTGCAAAATCCAATATGTATTGGTTTGCTGACGGCTAAGTTAACAGCAGAAGTCAAGACACTTCCATGTGCAAGAACAGCGAGTCATTACCAGAAAAGAATGCATAACAAGCATTTCCACTTTATGTAATAATGAGCATAAACAATGCCAGGCCTCATCTGCACACCTTCAATGTTGAATGCTTTATTTCTGGGTTAAGTCAGGTAACTATCCATTAAATCTGTCTTCCATTAATGAAGCAAACATGTCTTATAAAAAACCATACTGAAGAGATAGAGTGAAACAAATGAAAAGTAAAGTTTAGAACTCACTCAGTCGAAATGCCAACATTATACACTTCATGTCTGGAAACTTTGGAAGTTCAAACCAAAATCACAACTGCCTGTATTTTAAATCCTTATTTAAATACCATACAAAAACAGCCAAGGTTTATTAGATTAATTTTTTATTTCTCTCTCAACATGTACAACTGTGTCAGTTTCAGTTAACAAATACAGTGTTGTGCAGGTAAGTGTCCAGAAAACATGATAACCAAAGGTTTTCTCACATTTCCATATTTTATTTGTTATTTTGCCTTTTTTCTTTTTTTTCAAGCATTTTTGCAATATACTGACTTGCAATGCATTCTTTTTTTATTTTTTAAAAATGTTCCCCCATTTTCATTAGCCTCTTGCAATATGTCACATGTATGAGACATCATACAGGCATTGCAATGCTTAATGGTTGAAACTGCCTCTTAATATTTTTTTTTTTTTTGGGGGGGGGGGGGTGAAATTCAAAATTCAATCTCAAACTTTTTGCATTTAGTTAACATGACAAAGCTTGGTTTTCCCCCTTGTAATATAACTACTACACACAGGCAAAGTATATGCAGCCATTTCTTGTTTGCTATTTCTTCAGGATGCTGCACCACTGCTTTTCAACAACCAGTATTGGTGCAACTTGTCTAACCATTTCTTCCAGTAGTACTGGCATTTGGCGGCATCCAGGAAGTGAATATGGGCAGGGTCTCCATTCTCATAGGCCACCACCAAAGCTGCACTGTTCACCTGGGGAATCTGCAGAACAACAGACACAAGTTTAACAGAAAACGCAATATGCAAAATTTCGAGGACTAAGTATGCTTGCCAATAAAATAGAGCCACGAAAGTTGAGAACATCCTTTCTTTGTGTTTCTTAGTTGGTCTGTTCATAAGATATTTTGGTAACAAACATATTTATTCAAAGAAACTTATTTCAAAGGTGAAAAAATAATGTTGATTTCCAGATGCCATGGATTTGAAACAGACTTTGAGAGCTTTGTGTTGTTATAATTTTTTGTAAACATTGAATTTGAACTCAAAGCAACAACAATCAAAATTGCAGACAGACTGTATAATAAGAAGCACATTGTTTCTTTACAAGTTGTATATATTAACTAATGACACAGAATAGAAGGAGAAGCACAATGTTTCAGCTTGCTTAAAATTAAAAAAAATTCTGCTGGTAATGTGGTAACAACATTTCATCTATTTTCCTTTGGGCATTAATGCATTTTTCCTTTAAATTCAACCATGCCCCTCACCCCCCTCAAAAATATTGATTTTTGTTGTTATTTAAAAAAGTGTACAATATTAAAAAGGATCACTTATTTTTTTTTTAATATTTGAAAAGGTCCACAAATACATGTATGCCATGAAAACTGACTGGGAGTATTAAAAGTGGCATCAATAGACCATGTCTCCATGTACAGCATGACAGATTGCTTCTCAGAGCCTAGACCACATAGTTCAAGAGAATCAGTTCCCATGTACTCTTCACTGGAATAATTGCATGTCATGTATTGTCATACATATTCATGTTGTATGTCAGCTATTTTTGGTCATGCCAGGGAGATGGTTTTTATTTACACAATGAGCTAAATTTGCAACTCCCATGTGTTCAAAATACAAACAGAAGGTAGTTTAACAGCAAGACGGCAATGGGATACATAAGAACACCAGAGAGAAACAAATTACATGATGACAAAATAATAGCTGGTGTAGAATGAACATTTACCACTAAATCATTGCAGGGGACAGTTTAAGTGGAAGAGGAAGATTTAACCCCATTATAGAATGATAATGCAACAAGGGTCCCATCAAAATAAAGTTTATTAACCTCCCTAAATGACATTTTAAAAGCTGAGAAGAGAAATAGGTTTAAAAGATTTACAAGTGCAAGGTATTTAATACACTATTACCAGACCTTAAAAAGGTACAATGGTACTTTCCATGTGTACATAAATGCTGCATCACAAATCTATTTACATGGTATTTACATGATATTAGAGGAACAGACTTCAATGCAAACATTCATATTAAATCTTTTTACTTTTATTTTCAATTCTGTAATGATGATGAATTAAAGTTGATGGTTCTGGGTTGTAATTTTTTTTTAGAAAACAAATGTTTTTCCAACTGTTCTGTGTGATTGTTTCATTGTTTCCCCCCTAAAATGAAATAGTTTTGTCAGCATTGTAGATGGTTGTGGGGTTAAACAGTTTGGTACACTCCTCACCTCATTTGTTCAAATGCTTTAGATGGTACGGAGTATAAAGAAATATTGCAGAGTCATTATCATGCTGAAAAAGGAATACGAAAAAAGGAGAAAGCTGCGGTTTTGTATAAAATCGATACACCACAGACTGCAGTGATGGGGAGTCCTGTGTGGTCTACTTACCCATTAATTCTAACTCAAGAATTTCTTTTTTCAACAATAAGCAAATTAACTTCTCCTCATTGAGCATTCAACAATTCCACCTTTTGTGCAACACAAGACATTTTAATGACTGCTGTGGATTAGTTGTTAATCCTTTAAGATCCCAAACAGATATTCTGTGACAATTTTCTTCCCCAGAATCCATTATTATTGTGAAATACCATGTATATAGTTTTGGGGTACAATGAAGAAAACAACACCTCATAGTTATATGCCAGTGATCCAATGTAAAAACACAGTCTTTCTCGTTATCCTCTAAAATCTTGATAACACTAATAGGTGTAATTCAGACTGATAGAAGCAATATTTTATAAGCCTACAATAAAACTTAAGTTGCAACAGGAAATATCTACACTTGCAATGAACCACAATCAACCAGATAATAAAAATCATAGTGTGATTTATTGCAAGCAAACTATTTGGGTGTCTGAAAAAAAAAAGTGTCTGCAGTTTTATATATCCTTTAGCTACAATCTCAATCCCATTATGATTCCATTTATTTCTCAGGATTGTTCTGAGACATTCTGGCAGAAGTGAAACTTTTGTAGCAGAATTGCAATATCAAATTGCTGTTCTAAATCTTTCAGTGTTAAGGTCAAGGCAGGTTTCATTTCAAATGCCAAAGACAGTTTTTATCATATTCAATTTCTCTACACTTTGCTGGAAAGTTCCTGAAAGCAATTTTATTTTTCCCACAAATGCTAAAGTAACATGGAAATATTAAGGTCGTTAAATTTTAAAGTTCATGGCCAAATTTTGAAATTCTACAAATCTACATATAACAACTTATTTTTGGACTCTATTTTTTATCTTACTCATGAAAAATACAATTAAATGTGTTTACAATGAATCACATTAAACTGAGTAAGATATTTTGACTCATAAGCCAGGGAGTTTTAGGGAAATCTACCTTTGAAAAAAATTTACAGGTATTTCTTACATTTTAAATCATTCTTTTTGCATTCCAAACTCTTCTTTTCTTAAACCAATAGTAAATCATTAATTAACAACAAGCAGATTCTGTCACTAAATGGTTACATTTCTAAAAAAGCAGCTTAGTACTTTACAAATGAAGACCTTTAAATCTCATTCAGCTGATAGTCTTGAGTGGCACATTTTGAACCTGTCCAGCAAGAATACACAAAAATATCAAGGCAAACTTGTGAACTTCATTTACATAATCTTGTTGATTTACTTGAATTCTGTTTACACACAATTGCCAAAGTGATAAAATCTGTCAAGATCTCTCCTGGGGGGAGATCCCTTATCACAGGAGTTATCTGCCCCTATCAGATTGGCATTGTCACTATTTCAGTGTTTCACTGAGTTGACTTCCTCACCACAAGGTCAGGCGACACAGGGGCACAAGTGGGTCTCTCAAGGTAAACAGCCCCCACTGCACACAGATGAAGAGCCGCCTCTCCCCCATACTGAGAGTGTCAACAATATCCCCATTCAGAAAATTTTTCAGATAAATTTCCCCCCTTTAAATCTACTTTTAATTAACTTGACCCTCTGGGGCATGATCTTGATCATTCACATGATATAAAAAAAAATGTGTATTGTTGTTACTTCAGAGGAAAGGTATTTATGAAAATGTAGTGCAATTGAGAAAATATGCTGCATGAAACATCAAATTTCCAGGGGCAGAAATTACAACCATGCAGAGGACAATTTTTCCTTCTATCAATCAGGGTGTAGTTCACACAGTGTGAAGTCCTCAAAGGCAATATCATAATAATTCAATCTGCTTCTCTTATTCCATATAAATTTGCTACAATTACTCCTCCCAATATTTCGTAGATTAGCCAGCAGATGCCAAAAGTGTACTTGACTGGACTGAAATACAACTGAAAATATCACAGGAAATTCCCGGAGGACAGATTTTACATCTAGATTTCACACCTGTGCTATTAGTAGAGAATGCCCAATTTCAAAAAAATGATCTTATCAACAAGATGATTAAAATTTGCATAACACAAATTTAGGTTTGCCAAGCACAGAAGGTACACAGATGTACAGGAATAAACAGAAACATTTGATCTGATTTACCCCATTTACATCATCACACCTACACGGAATCTGAAGACAAATGTTAGTTTATTTTAGATGTTAGAACCAACAGTACAACCTTGTGCTGAATCAACATCATGCATATTAAAATCAGCAAGATATTTACACAATATACAAACATAAAAGGTTTTTCCGAAGAAACTTGCTATAGCAATATGTTTTTATTTCAGGGTGAAGCATGTTTTCGAGCTTTCCTTGTTTGATTTCGGTATCAGGAGGGTAAACAAGCGTGCAAACCAATCTCGTGTAATTGATCAAGTCCGATAAGCAAAACGGCATTGTGATAAATGTGTATTGTGTTTGTTAAAATTTCAGCGGTACTAACATTTGCCCAAGATATCAGTTTGCTCAGGTGTGCATTTGTAATCAAACTCTCATTACCTAGATTTGGCCTTATCGACCAGTGACAATGAAAAATCATGGCCAATGCAATCGCCAACAATTTATAATGAAATTTGGTGTTTGTATGAAATTTCGATTATGTTCTGCACAAAGATAAAAGCCTTATCGATCTGTGCAAAACGTACTGCAGATAGTTCTACAGAATGAAAAGTTGAAGAAAGTTATCAATGAATGGATTTGCAACCTCAATTACAAGATTTACTACTATACACACTCTCCCTTAATCATTAGTGACCCTGTTTCTTATCACCTAACCCCAATACATGTAGTTGGGCTTTCACAGTTAATAACAGAATGAAGCTTCAATGCCAAAAAGAAGAATTTCATTTAATTCCATGTCCAACTTGTCAGTTTCTATTCTTGCACGGAATTCTGTAACTTTCTTTGTTTAACAAAAAATTGTTACAACATAAATGCAAACATATCTTTAAAACGTATCTAAATTGTCTTGATCTTTAAAATTTAATGACTTTAATAGTTATATGCATGATCCTTCAAAACCATTTCAACAAATATGCATGAACAGCTTAAACACAAGATACATATAACATTTAACAAAATAGTTAATACAATGTACTTTTCATACACAAATGTATTATAAATTGATAGTAGTAATAAAGAATATGTTGAGAAATTAAAACATGAATTCATCTTTATTTTCATATAAATAATTATTTTTTCAAGATAAAGTCTTCTTCACGGAAGCATTGTCTCACAAGCCCTACTTATTGATGGCTATTTTCTCAAGGTTATAATGTTACAGTATCATTGGAACGCAAATGGAATCAGACAATGTTTCAGAAATGGTAAAAAGCATCTGAATTCACTAAGATATATATTTAAGAATTTCATTGGCAGCAATGGCAGAGTAATCAACCTGTCATTGCTGTTAGGTTTTACAACCTTGTGTCATCACATTCACAATTATAAACCTTAAGCAAATCTTCATTAAAAAATTCAGAAATCAAATGAGCCAGCCCACCAAATTTTCGTGGAAGCACTCATCATTTCTTCAATGATAAATTGAGCCCACCCTTTCTTTTGAAATGGAATGATTTATTGGATGCAATTGTGCAATTCAAAACAAAAATACAGATTCTGCAAGTCATAAGCTTGCCTATATAGCCCTTTGTGGTGTGAAAAAAAGAGGATAAAGTTTGCAAACGAAATTGACACCAGCAGAAGACATCTGCAGACGATATCCACAACTGTAACCAACAAAACCACAAAATGTCTGTTTCATTTATTGTTTGAAATTAATGACTTCTGGGTTTTTCTCTGAAATGTAACCCAGTAACTCATCTCATTTCCTTCACAACTGGAAATCAACATAATGAATATATTTATACCATAATTACACAATTCAGCAAAAGTTAGAACATTCATGAAGACAACAGAATTAATACATATACCCTCTCAGAACTATGCCAGATGTATCAGCTGAGAAACAGGACACTAAACGTAATTTCAATGAAGCCTAAGTGGGGTCTGTCACCTTATATGCTCATAAATTTATCTTGTACACTTAATATGTTGAGGTATATTTCAAGTAAAATAAAAGGTACAAAAATTTATATACAATTCTCACGTTGTATGATTATGTACTTTGAACTTAAGGTGAAACAAATGTTTTTTTTACAGACAGATAAAAGGACTACGTTATCATTGAAGATCAAATTTACATGGACTTTAACCTTAAAGGTCTCTGTCAAAGTGTACTAATTACTATTGTATGGTGTGTCTTCATTAATTCAAATGATGTTGAGTCCATTAAGTTTGAAGTTACTGAGGGGAGGAAAAAAAACATCTTGAAAAGACCTATTAGAATGTCAACTATATTTCGTTTTGTACAAGGTCATAGTTTGTTGGCTAGGCCACATAACATTTAGGAGGGTCCTATGCTGGGTGACATAGCAATAGATGTTTGAACTGTCCTCGCTATACCATTGTTCATGGTTTGTTTTAATCACTGGAGTGCATATACAGCTGACCGACTAAAATGTCTGCTCTTGCTAATGATTATTATATAGTATAACTTTATAAGTTAATTTATATCATAATTATAATATGATAAGTTAAAGTATTGACTTGGTATGAAGGCAACATATGATACGTTGGAATTGTGGACACAAATGTTGCCCAAGCCCAAAGGCCGAGGACAACAATTTCTGTCTGAAGGTCCCATAATCATACCGATTTGTCATACCCTTCACAACAGTTGCACGAATAATTTCATTAGACAAGTTGCAATCAGCCATTCATGTCGCACAGCGCCATGGCTATTTCCATAACGCTGATATGGATACAAAAATATTTTGACTCTTTATGCTAAAATAGCAGACCGGTCAATAATAAATTTGTTATATGAGTTAAATTTACATTTGTTTTGTTGCACTTTTTGTATGAATTATACATGCATATACAGAAGAATGTTTATAAGGGTATAACAATTTGCATTGATTGTTATATGTCAACTATTTTAATTAAACAATATAAATCATCTACATTGTAGATATTTGACTATATGTGTGTTACAAGAGTTTGTTGGCTAGGTCACATACTGTAACCTTAACAAGGGTCCTGGTATGCTGGGTGACATAGCAATAAAGATGATCGCTGTCATTTTGCTTTTGATTTAATTTTTTAATTGTTAATGTTTTAAAATTAAGAATTTGTTCACAATAACATTAAATAATTTGATACCAAAAACAAAATGATAACATTGTCTTCCCGCATCAGACTATCGATAATGTGTGGTGGTCTAGCTAACAAACTTTAACCTTGTACAAATCAATATACAGTTGACATTTTAAAATCTAATCACAAAATTATTGAAAATATGATTTCCATAGATTAATTTCTGGGTATTTTATTATAATCACAAAATAAGTACCAAAAAACACATTTGTCTGTTAACTGTTAATTAGAATAAATGTTATGTGGAACAAAAGAAATTTTTGACAACCTTGTTGGATGTTTGTTGCAACTTGTCACTAGTTCTCTAGTACTAATTTTGTGATTATAGTGATTATACAAAAAAATACTTAGAAATTAAAGCATCACTGGTAAGACATATTTTCATAGCTGTTTACGGTACCCTTAGTTTTTAGATTCCTTTTAATTTAGTTTAAACAAAATAATTGAGAACATAAAATATTTAAAATTGAAAAATAAATTACAAAGTATATATAATTTCATTTTTTCTGTAATTATCCCTATACCTTTATATATTTTTTACATGATCCATAAAAGATGCATTCTGATCACTGTTTTGGGTCTAAATACCTGTCTTTGAGTCTCTATATATAAAATTATTCATGTACTGTATTAAAATTGAGAAAGGTACCTGTACACGAAGGAAGAGCCAAAAAGTTTGTTGTCAAAGTGTGCTCTCCGTTGTTCTTATATAAATGTTGCTACAGCCAGATTGATGGATCTCAAAATAGGCTATGGGAGCATATTTCAAGCCTTAAAATAATCGAACAAAGGCAAATTTTAACCACATTTCAATAATGTAATCTTTATCTACTTCCATGCAAGGCCAATTGTTACCTATGTGACCCATGGCTTTTAGAAAGACATCAAAATGTTAACCCTTTATCAGGCTACACTTCATAAGTAACATTTTCATTAATAGAAATGAAGGAAACTAAAAGTTATATTTTGAAGTAAAACATAACTTGCAAAAGATTTTTTTTCTTCATTATTTCCTTTAAATGTGTTCTTGCATGACCTTGATTTATAATTGATAAAGTATTTACATTTAATATATGTAAATACACAAGTACTTTATAATATATATCTCATACCAACATGTAATATCAATTTCATACCAAACATTAATATACATTTCAAACCTAAAATACTTATAATACTACTATTTCAAAATCTATGCAATGAAGGTTAAAACTTTAACAGGAATTCTGGTATTCAAAACTGCTACAGAGGAAAGCAAAGAAAACATAATCTGGCACAAAGGTTTATCAAACACAAAACATAGGTAATCATAGATTACTAAGCTCACCGAGACGGAGCATCACCCTTATGAGACATCACCTTCATAAGACCACCTTTATCATTTTATATGAAAATCATACTTTATGATCTTGGATATTCATGGATTCTGTTTTGACAAAATATCGTATATCATCTGAAATTTTTTTTTATGATAATCATATGTTCATATGTTAATCAATACAATGATATAAAATTAAATATTGCATCATGTCATATTTCTAATATAATATATATCATATCATAAATAAAATACCGTAATAAACAATAATGAGATTTGATATTGTAACGTATGATATGACATTGTATTGTGTTATACCTTATTGTATTTGATCACATAATACAATATCATAAAATATAATACAATATAGTATCATATTAAAATATCATATTACATAATACATCATAACACTGAAACATGATATTATATTGTATAATATAGAATGATATTGTATATATAATACAATATAATTTGATTCCAACATTGTATCTTATCAAATGATACAATATTATGTGATATGGTAAAATATTATAAAATACATTATTATATTATACATATTGCATCATATGACACAATAAAATATATTACAATATCATATAATACAATTTCATGTGATATGATAATATATCATATAAACCAATATCATATCACACAATATCGTATGATACAATATTATATAATATTACAATATCATATAATACAATTTCATGTGATATAATTCTATATTACTGAAACCAATATCATATTATACAATATTGTATGATACAATATTATAGAATATACAATATTGTATCATAGGATACAATATAATATTTTGCAATATCTTATGTAATTGTATCATGTGATAAAATAATAAATTAAAATACAATATAATATTATACAATATTGTATCATAATATACAATACTATACATAACAATATCATGATACATAATCATATCATAAAATATCAAAAAAATTGATACAATATCATATCGTATTGTATAACTTTTTATAATATAACATATGATATCATATTGTATCATATCAAACAATATTGTTTCATATCATACAATACTTTATCATAGGAATCATGTTATATCATTTATCAACAAACACATCTATCTATCGAGCTGGTTTGAGTGAGGTAGGAGATTTCTTTAGCATCCTTGATAATGGAGATCAGGCTCTGCTTCTGAAGCAACCTATGCATTTAATTTATAATAAAGTTAAATCAACTATGCAAGCTATCATCTATAAAACATGTGACCTGTTCCAAAAAACTAAACCTCATCCAGCATCCGAAACCTATGGCTCAGATTCAGCATTCAAGCCCATCAGGTGCATTTGTATCATAAGACGCATCATCCATGCAATTTTGGTGAAGTTTGGACCAGTAATAACTAAGATATCATCATCAGAGGGCACTAGCAATTAAAACCTTAACTTCCTCCAGCATCCGCAACCTATGGCTCAGATTCAGCATCCATGCCTGTCAGGTGCATCTGTATCATAAGACACACCATCCATTCAAGTTTGGTGAAGTTAGGACCAGTAATAACTAAGATTTATTTTTTAGCATCCTTGATAATGGAGATCAAGCTCTGCATCTGAAGCTACCTCTGCGATTCATTCATATTACAGTTAAATCAACTATGCAAGTTTGAAATAGTACTATCATCTATTAAACATGTGACCTGTTCCTAAAAACTTAACTTTATCCATCATCCGAAACCAGACTATGCATTCAAGCCTGTCAAGTGCATCAGTATCATAAGACACACCATCCATGGAAGTCTGGTGAAGTAAGGACAAGTAATAACTAAGATATCATCATCAGAGGGCACCTGTTTCAAAAACTTTATCTAACCAGCTCTTAAAACCTTAAGCTCCTCCAGCATCCGAAACCTATTGCTCAGATTCAGCATTCAAGCTTGTCAGGTGCATCAGTATCATAAGAAGCACCATCCATACAAGTTTGGTGAAGTTAGGACCAGTAGTAACTAAGATATAATCATCAGAGGGCACCTGCAACAAAAACTTAACCAGCTCTAAAAACCTTAACCTCTTCCAGCATCTGAAACTTATTGCTCAGATTCAGCATTCAAGCTTGTCAGTTGCATCAGTATCATAAGACGCACCATCCATACAAGTTTGGTGAAGTTAGGACCAGTAGTAACTAAGATTAATCATCAGAGGGCACCTGCAACAAAAACTTTAACCAGCTCTAAAAACCTTAACCTCTTCCAGCATCCGAAACCTATTGCTCAGATTCAGCATTCAAGCTTGTCAGGTGCATCAGTATCATAAGACGCATCATCCATACAAGTTTGGTGAAGTTAGGACCAGTAGTAACTTAGATATTGCTATCAATGGGTACCCGCAACAAAAACTTTAACCTGCTCCAAAAACCTTAACCTCCTCCAGCATCCGAAACCTATAGCTCAGATTCAGCACTCAAGCCTGTCTGGTGCATCAGTATCATAAGGCACACCATCCATGCAAGTTTGGTGAAGTACAGACCAGCAGTAACTAAGATACTGCTATCAAAGGGCACCTGCAACAAAAACTTTAACCTGGTCCAACAACCTTAACCTCCTCCAGCATCTGAAATTTAGGACCCAGATTCAGCATCCAAGTCTTTCAAGTCCATAGGTAGGTCCAGATGCATCATCCATGCAAGTTTGGTGAAGATAGGACAAGTAATAGCTTAGATACAGGACCTGCAACAAAAACTTTAACCAGGTCCGGACGCCGACGCCGACGCCACCGCCGACGCCGAGGGTATAGCATAAGCTCTCCTTGACTTCGTCTCGGTGAGCTAAAAAGTAATGTACCGAAAGACATTGTAATCTTTTACTGTAGTTTCTAAAAAGATTGAAAAACTGTCATTCTCAATAAAAAATGAGAGAATGCTTTTTGCATGAAACACGACATGTCAATTTGAAAAGTTCAAAACTTTTGCACTGACTTTTCACATCCAAACACCTATCTTGGCAGAAAATACATCAAAAATGAAAGCATAATCCTAGTAAAATACCCCTAAAGTGCTGAAATAACTGAATTTACTGCAGTGAGATTAACATGTCACACCTGTAAAAGGTTTTAAGGCACAAAGCTCTATAACCGACAAGAGGAAACACTGGAGATGGCAGCCATAGAGCTGCTAAAAATGTCACTTGTGTAAGATACCCAAGTCAAACAAGAAAACCAGGCTATAGGATGACAAATTAATATGAAGTTTGCATTTCTCAGCAGATCTGCCAATAAGATATGTATGCACCTATTCTATCCACCTGAGAACATTTCTACAGAATTTGTGCAATAACTCTTGTAATTGGATCCAATGAACTCATCATGGAGTCTTACCTAATTTGTCTCTTCTCATAATGATGGGTATCTTCATAACTAAACTACTGTCACCTGCTGTGTCAGCCCTCTATTTAAATAATCAATTGCATCCAGGCTAAAACATTCCCTGATTTGAAATAATAGGTTTGGCTGGCCAATTACAGATAAAATTGCAAAAATGAGGGGATATGTCGAAAATTCAATACCCCTACAACCACAGGTACTGCAGTGCAAGATATCTGAAACCCGACCAATAGTTATTGAGCTCCACACTGCATTTCAGAATTTGTTTACGATTTGGCATTTTTCTGGACAGCTTGTCGATGGGGACCAAGCAGGTGCAATACTGAGGAGAGCAAGACAAAACTGTCCAGGCAAATTGTCCCACTTCAAACTTCTCAAGAAAGGGTCAAGCTATCCTTATAAAAATGCCTACCATTCTTAAAATCAGCAAGATTCCAGCTCTGTACACAATGCTATCACAAAGGATGTGTCAAAAAATTGATTTCATGAAATGACGAGTTGCTATTGAAATGATTTGTCAGATAAAGCATTCATTTGTTCGCATAAGGAGTCTCCATTCTCTTGTTGTTGTTGGTCAACAAACTCCAGGTGCTACTGCTGTTATTCAGTTATCAAATCAAAAAACCATAAAAATAAAACAAGCATTTCAAAGAAATTCTAAAACATTTTTTAAGGGGGGGGGGGGGGGGGGGGGGGGTTATACTTCAAAAGCTGTTTGATTTCCTCCAACCTTCTCAATTAATTTAAAGGAAATGACATTCATCAATTTATTTCACAAAACATGCCTCTGTGTTGTGCAACCAAGTAAATAAAGCATTGTTCATTGGATGAACTAGCCCATCTGTGGTCTAATAAAACATGAATAGGGAATGTCCCGATCATGTCCATGTATGGGACATCCTTGTTCACTGCATGTTAGGTCAACAGATTGTAATATTTGACAATATTTACTTTCTGTATGCATCAAATGCATTTTGTCAGCTTTCACATTCTTGAATTCCCAGCAACAAGTGATTGGCCAATATTAGCTTAATAATATATAGAAAGAGAGGATAAGAATGTTGTTTCGTCAGCCAGAAAGATAAATGTTTGCAATTTTCAACTAATGAAAGAGCAGAAAAATGTTAATTATTGACATTTATTTGTACACAGCACTGTAGCCTCAATTATATATTAGATTATAGGAAAATGACTGCAAACTAACACCTTCCCCTAAATGTTAGATAATTGCTTGACATAAAATATTCCATTTGAACCTGGCCTCTTGCAAGCAGACTTGTCTGCTTTGATTGATTTGGTAATTATGACACAAAAATTATAGGGGGTTTTATTTCCCAAAGATGTATTCCAATACCCCTCTTTTTCTTCCTTATTTCAACGAGTTGAATGACTGCAAGATTCTCTGATCTCAAATACTGATATTACATAATGTCTACCAAAATCTGAGCTCTGACTTTTTAACACAAGGAGTTGTTTGAGATTGATTGGAGTACACAAAAATTTAAATGAACAATGTCATCCAATACCAAAAGGAGAGATTGGGTGAGAAAAAAATATCTGAAGAAAAATCGTTGAGTATTATCACATATCACTCGATTTGCATTAAATACACAAATGCAACTGTTCATTTTGCCTGCAGGTGAAATGAAGTCAAATTGCTTGACCTATATCGGTCTGAAAATAAACCAAAATTAATACATAAATTGTACTTATTACAAGTAAATTACAGTGGTTTTCCTCCCAAATAATTGTATCATATTGATCAGAAAATTCCATCCATTTATCTGTTCATAACAGTTCCTCATAAAACAACAATAAAAAGTTCAGCCAGCATAACATTAGCAAATGGTTTCTGTAATGAGGATTCTATATCAGGGATCCTGATAATTTGAAGAGTCAGTGTGACCTGTTGGGAATTATCAGGAAAGTAAATGATAATTGTACTATTCCATGGATGTGTGGAATGTTCCCACTGAGATGGAGAATTCGCCTTCAGATGCTGATAGAATCCATGGAAAATATTCCCCGTCATGTTTTTAAGCCTTAATCTTAATTATAACAATAAGATGCAATGCTAAATTTAACTTCCAGCAAAAGAATATAGGTCACATTCGAACTATATGTACCTTGACCTTTGATAATTTAAAATTGTAAATTGTTAGTACTCAATATTATAATTATTGATAAAACAATTAATCACTGAAAGGTTAAAAGGTTAATTTGCACTGACATTTAAATTGCATCTACTGATTTTTCAATTTCATGAAATAGATACTATATATATGGCATTTATTCCATCCATAATTGACAAACCACTATATGCATAACAATATTAATGAAAAGTTTTTAACATTTGAATTTAAACCTGATATGGAAATGGTTAAACTATATGAAAGGAATTTTAACACAAAAATTTCCCACTCCCACTTTCATGAAAAAAAATTTGAGAATTTTTTTTTGAAAAATGGGTCAAAGGTCAAAGAAATCTACAGAATTAATGGAGAGACCAAAACTGAAACTTTTTAAAAAGAAGCACATCACCATGACATTTTTTCAAATTTCAAGAAATATCAATTTTTATAAAAATCAAATTGTTTTACAATTGAATTTTCACCCAAAGCAACTATTTCACTTTCTTCTATAAAATTCATTTAGAAAAGTAGATAAGGCCTAAGTGTAGAAAAATAAAAGCTCTGTTTTTACATCTTATTTTATTTTGGACAGATCTTCAATTTAAAAATAACCCTTCCTGTTAAATCAGAGACAGGTTTATCAAAGGAGAATAGTGTTCTGAGCAAAGGAAAACAATGTGGTTAATATAAAACCTAATGTTTTTTTTATTACATCATGGGTCTTTGGGAATTATCTAAGTGTGAGAAGATATTTGAACTTTCGATGATAGTCAAGCATCTGGAAAGGAATCTATCTACCTGAGACCACAAGCTTGCATGTAAATTTGGCCACGATATCAAAGAATTATGAAAGAAATCGGTAGCAGTGTGCATCTGGCAAAGGGTGCAACAGAACGTTCGAGACAGAATGCTTATGATAGGAAAGATTTAAAAGTCCGCCGAAAGTGACCCCCTTTTTATATTACATAAAACATGGAAGTAAATATCAAAGAATGTACTGAACTGCTTCATTTCTTCCGTAATACAAGAGTACAAAATCATGTCTGCGGTCTTTTAAGTAACATTTGAGGTGTCGCCCGAGGCATTAATTCGGAGTTTATATTACATACAAGAAGTAGATGAACCACATATAAGCAAAAATAGCAAATGATATAAGATCAAAGATTTTTCAAATATCAGAACATCCTAATTTTGCTGTTTCATCATTGAATATATTTTCTTTTAAAGTTTGTGCTTCAAAATAGTCTAGTCTTTAATGTTATCAATAAATACACTAAAGGACCTTAAATTATTGGATTAATGAAAACAAAAATTCACAAAAACTCTCAGTAGATAAACTGTCTTCAAGATAGCTTAAAAATATACCACTTCAAAGTTGATTTCCTTTTAACATCACTGCAACTATTGCCTATAAATACTGCAAAACCTTTTTGCACCTATCAAAAATGTACCGGTACATACATATAGTTCCTAATCAAAGATCAAAGTAAAATTATAAAATAATTTACAAACACTTTGGTCAACTTATTTTCAAAAGTATCTTGAGATTAAAATACCAAACACACACACACAAATATATATATATATTTCAGGAATTGAAATTAGTGAAGGATGAAAATTAAGTGAAAATATATAGTGTATATCGTGTACTACCTTCCCCACTTCTACATTCTGAACTGGGTTTTAATACTGGATTTTTGCCCCAGAATTTTGCAAGAAATACCTCAATATGTGTGCTTAGTATACAAATTCAATAGCTGGCTTCATAAATAAAAACCTATCACCCCCATATGATGTCCTTTCACCTCCTCTTATAATAATTCAATATTTTTTTTTGCACAATCATGGCCTGTGAATAATGGATCATTTTGTAAGGACTAATTTAAGTGTATGGACACTTGCAACAACAAAATGTTGAAATTTAGTTTAAGACAAATTGGAAAACTCTTTGATTTTGATCTCCTTACCCCTCTCTCTACTAGATAATCTGACTGATTGAGGGCTCCAATATAAGCCACCATCTGTAGCGGATAGTCGTAAGTGTCCCTCAAGGTGGGCTTGGGCTTTGAAGACGTCTTCCAGTCGATGACACATGCACATCCCCTGCGCAAATCACAAAGAGTACAGCTGATTAATGAAATGTCGACTAATGCCTTCCTAAACCTGTTTTTCTTGCATTTTAATGAAGGATTTAATTCTTTACAATTCGTACAGTTCCCATCTGATTCAACAACAAAACTGGGAAAAAACTTCTCAAAGAGGCATTAATTATGACTCACATTCTTATATCACATTTGACAAAAGAATTAGTGCGTTTTTGTCATCAATAACAAGTCTAGTTTTCGTATTTTAATACCATATTTTTAGGACAATTAATAATCACATTCAGTTTATATCTAGTCATGCTTTTGATATACTGGCATATGACTAACAAACTGTACACTTTATGGTTATCTTTTAAAGTGTTTTACTTAACAAAACAAAATATACCGTATATCCGGTAATTTTTGCGACGATCTAATTTTCACTCTTTTTTTGCGATCTCTTTTAAATCGCAAATAATTAAATACACAGAAATTATATCCTGTATCATTTTCTATTAGAAACTCTTTTAATTGCAAAAAATAACTGACGCAAATTAAAAATGTATCAGATTTTCCTCCATCTTCGCAAATATTGTGGCACGCAAAAAAAACCCACCGGATATACGGTATTGTGATGTACATGTGGATATTTCTATGGGTCAGTTTTCACAGTTTTTGCAGTAACACAGTAATCTTAGCCAACCAAATTAATTCAGTTTAAAATTGTCAGAATTCATGTACAGAATTCAAGTAATCTTCTTTTCATGCAAAACTAAGTGACTTACAATTAAGACTTCAAAACATTTATATTATTCTGTATATAGTATATACCATAATTACATTTAACAAAACTTGAGACTGAAGTGGAGAATTCAGGTTGTTCTTTCTTGTAATGAAAACCCATAAGAAGCTAGCAATAGTTAAAGATAGAAAAATAAGTGGTCAAAGTAACTTCAACTATATACATGTACTATAATAGAATATTGTCAGCTAGGCTAAAAGGTCTAAAAAAGAAATGCTTTTGAAAAATCGACAACAGACTCAAAAAAAAAGTTTATATACAATTGAACTTTGGCAGACAAGCGGTTTCTTATTTTTCTTTTAAAAAATGTGGAATCAGTAACTCCACTGAAAGTAATGTTATCTTCTGTGAATTGAGACCATTATCTTCTTTCTTAATTAAAGTGAATACAAAAATCCTTAAAACCAACAATCATATTGAACCCCTTAAACCTGCCTTATCTTTGGAGCTCATCATAATCATAAAAAAATTCTCTCTCTCTCTTTGAATTTTATCATTTTTTAACAAAAATACATTAGCCATATCACAATAGAAACATGGCTCAAGCCAAGTGCAATTTCTCTTTCTGACTATCTCTGAACCTAGGAAGGAACCCTAATCACTCAACAGCGGCAGAATCCCTGGGTGTCTGGACATGACATTTCTTGGCTACCACCACCTCTAATTATCCAATAATTTATCGCATCACATGCAGCCATTTGCATTGAAACTGCAGCCACCTGCTGACAATTGAGATTTATATAAATGCATGTTTTGCTTGATAATTCATTCCTTCGCCTTTCATCATGCTGTTAAAGAATTGGAAGCGCAAGTTCAAAAATTACAGGTATCGGATATAAGCCAAGCATTTTGTGCGGTGCGGCAGTTCATTTCAAATTAATCATGCAAAGTTTGTTTGTTAATACTTCTATTTTTCGAAAGAAAAAAAAAATCAGGGAAAAAATCCTCTAGATTCTAAATCTGAAAGCAGCAGGTGTCTGCTATTTTTACGGAATTTCAAACATTGTTACTTTAATTTGGTAAATGAATAGTTTTATGTTCAGACTCCAAGTTGCATTATGCAATCTGATATAAATCTCCTCAACTTTAATTAGTCCGCCATCATTAACATTCATCCTCTCAAATTCTCTGGCCAAGAACGTCTCTATTTTCTTTCAGTCTAAATCAAGATTTACATCTACTTCTGAAATGGGTTTAATTACCTGCTAATCAAAATCTGACTCAGATATTTTCTGCTGTAATAACATAAAAAAGACAAGAAAATCTCAAGCTGAACTTTGATCATTATTAAAATGATTTATTTACAAAAATATAGTGTTAATTTATGCACATATATTTGGTTTTTTAAAAACAAATGCATGTTATGATCTCATACACATTCTTGACTTGCAGTTGTGCATGGTTTTATAAATTAATCCTTTACATTGAACATCTGGTCCATAGTCAAAATACAAACTGAATCTGTCCCAAAATGATGGTGTTTGCAAAAAATAGCTAGGTTACAGCAATGGTTTAGTTTTTTTAAAATTTGTATAGTAGTATAGATGTTGATTTTCTAAAATTCAAATTCAATGTTCATTAAATGGCCATAATTGGTCCCACCCTAGGGTCTAAACCCCTAATTCAAGCACCATGAATTTCACAATTTTGGTAGAGGGTTTCATGGACATTTTAATCATGCAATTTAGTTTTTTCTCAAAATTTGTGAGAGTAGAGAAGAATTTTTTTTTAAAAGCTGGCCTTTTTTTTTTCATTTTAACCCTGCCCAAGAGGCCCTTTTGGTGGTAAGGTACTAAATTTCATATTCTAAATTCTTTTTATCCGAGAGATGCTTCAACCAAAACTGGTCACAACTGACTTAATAGTTTTTAAGGAGATTTTAAAAATGTAAAATTTTTAACTGACAATGCATAACGACCAGTGGCCATTGGTAACATGAATGACCCAGGTGACCAAAAAACTGTTCTTATTTATTTTCTAAAAATATACAAATAAACTAAAATACCAGCTGATTGAACTATGTATATCATAAAAAGGTCATATGAGGTCAAATCTTTGTATTGGCAAGGTCATTATCAAGGTCAACTTTTCCAACCTTTCAGCCTCTATATGTCTACTTTTCAGATCTCTGCATGTAGAAACAATAAATATGAAGTCTAAAAAGCTTTTATAGATCAGTTTACAAGATCTGTATGTGTTTCAATATATACGTCCATTAATGTAATGGAATGTCAACTTTTTTTATGGATTCTATGCATCAGAATTTCACTTTTAAAGCATTCTACTTCTTATATACAGTATCATCAGCTTCCAAAATTATTTCAAAAAACCGTAAATTGTAACCAACATCTAACAATGGAAAGTAGTTCACAAAGTCTGAAACCTATTTATTTTCATTAAGAGCAACATTTTATATAAAGAAGCAAGTGACACATTTAAACAAGCAATATAAATGACAGCAATGATGTACCAGCATCACACGAGTGGTTTTAATGTGACATCATTTGTCAAATCTTCTAAAAAGGAGTGGACTTTTCCTTTTGTATTTTCAGAAAGGAAGACAGATATCATATCCGAGAGCAAAGGTTATTATGTCAGAGATTTGTAACTTGAAGATTTCAGCCTGAAAATGTGCCAAGTAACTTGACAGAGCAATATATTACATCTTTGAAATGAAAATTGGACTGTCAAATGAAATATCTATCAGTAAAGTACAGAACCATTTTGCAAGGGGTGGATTTTACAAATTATTTTTTTCAAAGTATCCTTCATGTAACAATCCCTGTAACAATGAGATTGTTGGATTTCCAATAAATATACATGTTTTGTGAATCCCTAGCTTTTATAGCATGGAAATCATTATTATCCTTATATTTGATTTTTTGTGTGCGCCAGTGAACACTTATAATACAATGCAAATGAATTTCGACAGAACAATTGTTAAATCGAAAAAAAAAAAAAAAAATGGTTTTATATTTCTAAAATCAAAATCTATTGAATGAAACCCAGAGTCTGACATATGTTATAAAATTAAGTCCAAAATTTCACTGATTTTGTTGAAATCTATTTAGTGACCCGGCTGAGATTGTATTTAGAAGACCTGTACATTTTAAAAGATACAATACTTGCTTGTTTTAATAATTTAACACATTACAAATATTTCATTTTTTTCTTGCTGAGTATTCACTAAACAGGAAAAGGATTATAAAAATGACATTTCAAAAAAATTCTTTGAGTAACAAATCAGCTAGATTTTATACATGCATCTGAACTAAAAACAGAAATTTTTGTTAGCTAGATGTTAAAAACACCTGTTTATCATGAACTTACATCCAATATATATCCCAGAAACCCAGAATATACATGTACCGGTATATCAGAATAATTTCCTGTAACACATGTAAAAGTAGAGAAATTTTAATAAGATATGTGAAAATAACTGATATATTTCAAAAGGACTTTGGAAAGTCTGCGTAAATTCTGCTCATGTGAACTAAACTTGTCTGGATTAATTAACTTCCTTTTCCATGCTTCAACTGCATAATGAACCCAGGTATTAATTTCAGGAAACAACCAGAAACACTAGACATTTTCAAAGAATATGAGACACATCTCTGATAGCACTTTTGGCTCTTTTTTTGAAGAGCATCATCAAAAGCCTCCGAGATAGCTTTCTCCCCAGTAGACCAGGAGATGACTAATTGCATAATAGCTCGAGAGCTTCTTCAACACTTGTTTTGAAATGAAGATACCACTTAGGTGAATTCATCTAATTAATTAACCCTCTTTTCACTGATAAAGTCTAAGAATCTGGAAGAAGTATTTTTGGCACATATATATCTAATCGATTTGAAAATCCAGAGAGCTTCATTTTTTTTTAACCCTCCTGATAATGTACGTCAGAAAGATAGTTTGTTACTCAATTACAACAATGTAAGTATTTTTGGTGCCCGTCTGCCACACGATTTGGGTACTTTCCAAACAAAAAAAATGCTAGGAAAAACATTTTGCATCTTTTAGAATTTCTATACTATGTGAAGACTTTGAAAATTGACAAACAACAAAGTATGGAAAATCTCTCAGTGCAAAAATATGGTGATGGGAGTAGTAAAAAATGAACTCTTGCATTACGAATGAATATCAAAGAAACATTCTCTAACAGAATGGAAGGGATAGCCAAAGGGAAGGTTTAAAATCCTAAATGCATGCACCCATATAAACTAAAAAATTCTGAATCTTCATTTTCTTGTAATTAATCATATTCATAGGTTTGGGGATAACTATTTTGGTCGTTTATAAACAGGGCTGAATAGGATCAATTTGGGAGATTATAATATACCTATAAAACATTTTTTTGCCTGATGTCGCTGGAGAGACATGACAAACATTTTTGTCACACAAGCTTCTAGCTTGCTGCATGGTAATTGGAATATTTGGGCTTGTAAAATGTATATATTTTTGATGACAGCCGACATCCAGGCGAAAAACCATAATACATTGCATTCGAATGATCAAAAAAGAGGAGAATCAGGAATGTTGTACCCAAACACAAATGACATTTGTCCATTTCCAATGTGTCCAAATTGGGTGGACAGGAATATTTCTTGATAAGAGAGGGACCACAGTGTGATAGATGGTTCAGCAAAGTTGAGATAATAGCATCAATTTGTCAGCTCATCTATTTCTTCATGTCTCATTAGTCAGAGCTGAGAAAGTAAAATAACCAATCATGTTCGGTGGAAATCTTGACACCGCAGATAGTGTAAACAGATTGGGTGTCGTAGAGCCGGCCTGATTGCCACTTACCTCTGTGAAAAACTTGTCATCATCTGCATCTACTTACAGATTCGTTTCCCCCTAGAATGAATTTTGCTGCTTTGGTACTGGTTAATTAACTGTCGGAATTTACAGGAGCTGTTTTTGGTAGATTATCATCCAATTTTGAGATGACATTCACAGCAGCTTGGGTGCATGTCACTTGTCAGAAATGATTTTTAAAGTCATTTGTGAAAAAGAAAAAGAATGCTTGAAACTATAGAAATTTAAAGATTTAGATCACATCAAAAATATTCTTCAATTCATTTTCTCTTGACTACTGAAAGGTTTTTACTTGCCAGTGGACGTAAAAATCAAATTCCAAACAGACAAAACTTAAAATATCAAAAATTATATTGAACGTTTGATCGAAATATTTTTGTATGCAAAGAAATTTCTATGCCAAAATTATATGAAGATTATAAATTCTTCATTAACAAATTATTCATAAGCTTTAAGAAATGTCATTTTTTGCTGTTCAACCAAGTTTGCATCATTCACACTAAGTTTTAAATGGGATAATCTCATAAGTATCTTTCATACGAGCTGAATATATTCCTGCTTGATGACAATAAGGTGATCATATTACTAATGGTTTTAATCATTCAACTCCTGTGAGCTATTCAAATCTGCATTGCTTACAGTTGGAACAAAAGCTAGTACATTTGTAATTGAAAAATTACATCAACATGTTAATTATTTCATCTCGAGGAAAACCTTAAAGCTATCACATTGCGTAATCCCAATATTCTCTATTCATAAAGAAAACTTTGTATCCTAGAAAATTCACCTCGTAGTCACAGAAGAGAACATGCTGGCATCCAAGTATAGCAGCAAAGGTCCATTAATTAAAGTAGCATTTTAACTCAAAGTGACATTTCTTGATTACAAACATGAACTGTTTACCTATGAAGCAAAAATGGAATGGCAAAAAACCTACACTTACAACTGGCTGTTACATAATTTTCAATTTTGTTCAATTTCGCATTTGTTTGTATGTATATCAAGAGGCTAAAATACCTCTCAACATCTTACTGGTAGCTTTTATTTTCTAAAGTGCAATTTAAAATGAAACAAAAATTCTTCGCAGTGGTCTAGAACAATTTAGCTCCTTTTATTAGCACAATGATTTGAAAATTAATGTCAAGGACTGAATTCTGGACCCATTATCCCCAGGGATTCAGGGTATCAAGACCTGATCACTATGCTGGAATCAACTGGGTCAATACTTGAGCTGACGATGTTGAAAATGGAGCACTGCTCAATCTCAACAGACAGTAGAAGATTACATGTTCGTTAACCTACAAATCAGAGATATTCATTGACATAAAAATAAAAGCTGTTAGCAAAATGAAACATCCAACTTTCCATCAGTGAAGAAGATGGTATCATCATAAATATTGATGTAAAAATTGCAGATTACAGAAATAAATGTCAAGTTGTCTTTCATCTTTCATTACTTTTAATAAAAAACAGGTTTGATAATAAAATTATTTTCAATTATTTTTTAAGTATCCCATAATTGACTTTTTCCACATCAATGGATTCCTGTTTCTGAGTTATTTTTTTTTCTTAATGAAGGAACATTGGATGATTTTTTTTTAATCTTGGTACAGCATTACAATATCATGTAACATCATACCAATAGACAGGCCATAAATATATTTTTTATAATGAGTGAAATGATCAACAGATTCAGTTTTCATGGTGTATCAAATTGAAACTGTGGTGATAGATTTTAAATCCAAAATTACCAAAAGTTATCTATTAATGATGTGATAACTTATTTAAGATAGTGACCATCTCAAAGGGCCCTGCTTAAATAATTGACAATAGGATGAAAAGCATTTCAGAGAATTTTGCTTTGACATTGACCTATAACTTATAAATTTTCCAGCTGGCATACAACTTTTATTTCAATCTCATTACCCCTTACATACAGACATTTTTGTTCAACTGAGCAAGATTAAGCAAATAGGAAATAATCTATTGTCTAAAACTGATTATAAAAAGATCTGGTATGACCTTCACATTGACTTGCTTCAATTATATATATATAGTCACTGCATACCATTAACCCAAAAGCTGTGTTAATGTGAAATAGGAGCCAAACAGGGCCAAGTGGAGAGTATATATATGCTCTCAAAAAAAGAATATTGCAAGATCTAATATGACCTTGACACTTGACCTACAAACATCATTCAACGTCACTGTACACCCTTTGATCGTAGGTTGCAATTTTAGAAAAGGTGGGGGGGGGGGGGGTTAAAAAAATAAAGTTGACCCAATAAACAAACAAAAATGTAATAGGACCATTCCCATTTACCAGATTCATTTACATATTTCAAGACATATCTCTCCTGGCAGGAAAGAATGTTTAGAAGCAATTACTCACGTGTAATATTGAAGAAATGATGGGGAGGGAAAGAACTACTGTTGAAGAAGTAATTAAAATGCACTTATTTACAGAGAAGACAAAAATCTGACGACACAAAAAAACGTATGGCTGCATCAGTTTTAACTGAAATATGTAAAAACGCCCTTCATTCCAACCTCGAAGCATTCATACTGAACGACCCCCCTAGAGAATTTTCATTCACATGAATTGTATACATGAAACTGTTTTCCTGCACTTGGTATTGCATTGTTTGGTATGAAGCCAGATATAGAACAACAACACCAGTGTTGAAGGAGTTGGATTCTGCGACATGATATTTAGGGAAATGGCTTAAAGCATCAAACAACCAAAGGATGGGCCGCAAGCCATTCTAAATGAATGCTTCTGGAAGAAATCCTTCAATACGACCAAGATCTAGTATCAAAGAGAGCCCCTACAGACTCTTCTCATTTCTAACATTCATACCTCCTTGCTGTGACCACACACATATCTACAATTTACATATACTTTTCAAAGATACAAGTTTCCCTTTATTTACACTGTTTTTTAACTACCGGTACTTATCAATATTATTTTTCAATCTATGTTGAGTGGGTACAGGTACTTCATTTATCTTTTAATACGGGGAAATATTGCATTTTATATTTAGATACATTTAAGATTTCAGTCCAAAATTATAATATAGAGCACTGCAAAAACAATTTTTATTTTGAGATCTGCATGTTGTACCATATATTATTATTTAAAATTTCTGTGAATGTTTGATTAGCTGGTATGGTAATAAGCCATGTCCAATTCTCAGTAAAGTTGGATAACTCTTAATAAACCTAAAATATTCAGCCTTTATGTTGGAGAAGGACCCTCAAATTCACTGTGTTTTTATTACAACTCACTGGACAAAAGTAAATAAAGTAAAAAAAGTATCCTTTTAATTTTCAGATATAATTTCATATGCCGTATTAAAAGAAGAATAAACACTATCTAATAATCTTTAGTATGATGATAATCAATGGGATAAAGATTAAAGAACTTGAATACCACAAGACCAAAAGAGTTATTCTTCTTTAGATTCATACCTGTAAATGGCAAGGCAATCAAATATGCCCCTGTAATGTAGATATGGGTGAACCACATTATCCTCCAGGGAGTACACATGTTCTAGGGCTGGTAGGACAAGCTGAAGACTCTTCCAGTATCCCTCGATGTTTGGGGTAACCTCTAAAGGTTCCTCCAAGAGTTTCTGTTGTATGGCATAGTGCAGCTTGTGTCCTTTTTCAAAGTTTTCTGCAAAAAGAAGAATTTGTTATCTCAATACTATATACAGTGTACTAATACTAATATAGCATTTTGAACTTCAAAACATATTTTCAACTAAAGTACTGGTATATCATCTAACTATAGATTTTATGATATTTTAAACCAAGTTTTCCAGAGATATAACCTCTGGAATAAATTTAAAGAGATCTGCTATGACCTTCACCATTGACCTCAAAATGTGGTTCAAACTTAATGCACATCCTTTAGCCACAAGCAGTATGTAATATATATTACAGGTACCGGTATATGAAGTATGAGCCAGATAGGACAAAGGAAAGAGAATATTTTTAAAATGAAATGAATTATATTTTTTACAATGATTGGCAAACAAGTTCTACAACTTTTATCAATATCTCTCGTTGGCAAGGAGAGAATATTTGGTCCAGACACAGATTTTCAGAGGTCTGATAGGACCTTGGCTTTTTACCAAGAAACTTTGTTCAAGGCAACTACACATCTTTTACCAAAAGGCACCCTAGAGGTGAAGCATGAGCTAGATTGGACCAAGGGTAGATAAAATATGCAAGTCTTGGATGGACAAAGGAGTAAAGGGCACTAGCTGCTTCACCCTGAAACTTATGGGGGCCTCCTAGTGGCCTCCACACCCCCACCCCCTGCCTCTAAAAAAATCATTCTGCCTTATCAACAAGGTGATTTAGAGAACTTTAAAAGTATTAACACTTTTCTTTTCATATTAATTAACTTCAACAGACTGCATGGTATAATTAACCTTTCTGGTATTCTTCGAACCCTTGGACTCCCAATTCTTCCACCATCCTTAACTTCCACTGCTCAAGAATGAACTTCTGGTAGTCTGTCTGAGTTGCACTGATAATGCGAGTGACTGCCGGCAAGTTTCTTAAATTCATTTCCTGCACAAAGCTTGTGAACCTCTCTAGATACTCCTCCTGCTCTGGAACCAGAGGTTGTGAAAGTTTCACATTCTTTATAAAAGCAAGAGTTTCAGCTTCATCATCTGTTAAACTTCGCAAAGCCTGCATGACCTTTCTGGTCAAAAGTGGTTGATTTGCAACAGGTGCCTTCTTCCTTTGAATCACAACTGGTTCTGCGGTTTCAATTTCTAGTTCACTAGCAATATCAGAAGATGGAGCAGATTTTTTTTGTTCATTTCTATTCCTTTCACTCTCGTATTTTTTATCAGCAATGATTCCCGAGGATCCCTGTTGGGTCCTCTTTGTTGGACTAGACTTCGAACTCTTGGGGAGACTGTCATTAAGTTGGGAGTCATTATCTTTGGCATTTCTGATGATAGATGCTATAACATCTTGAACACTTTCTTGCTGACTGGAATAGTCATAATTCTGTATGAACAACAATTTGGATGAACTGCATTTAGAAAGACAACATAGCCTTCTCAATCCTAGGCCAAGGGTTAACATCTTTGAATTCTAGCTGCTAAACATCTTCAGTCTCTAGAAAAATAAAAATGTTATTAACATATACAAGAGGCCCATGGGCCACATCGCTCACCTGAGGAACAATAGGTATGATAAAATCAGCTCAATGGAGTCATAATACAAACTATCTGGACAATGTACAATAATTCATGTAAATCCTGTATAAATAAAATCCATTTTCCCCTGGATATTCTTATGTTTATAATCATTAGTCCCTTTTCTAACAGGATGATTTTATAGCCATATCATATGTTGAGTATTGCAGTTCTAAAAAAGATCCGTAACAATAGTTTATATATGGGATATAAACGTACATCAAACTCTGAACCTTCTCGTGAGGCCAAAGAATTGTCCTGGGGCCAAAGTCTTAACAATTATAAAGAATCATCTGGCTGATTAGTTTTTAAAGATTTGCCCTATATATTCCTTTGTTAAACTTTGACACCCCCCCCATTGTGGCCCCACCCTATCCCTGGGGATCATTATTTTCACAACTTTGAATCTACACTACCTGAGGATGCTTTCACACAAGTTTCAGCTTTCCTGGCTGATTAGTTTCTGAGAAGAAGATTTTTAAAGAATAACTCTGTTTATTCCTATGTAAAACATCGACCTCCCATTGTGGCCCAAACTTACCCCCAGGGGTCATGATTTTCACAAATTTGAATCAACACTACCTGAGGATGCTTCCACACAAGTGTCAGCTTTCCTGGCTGAATAGTTTCTGAGAAGAAGATTTTTAAAGATTTACTGTGGATTCCTATGTGAAACGTCGATCCCCCATT
The DNA here is from genome assembly GCF_963853765.1 of Magallana gigas. Lineage (NCBI taxonomy): Eukaryota > Metazoa > Mollusca > Bivalvia > Ostreida > Ostreidae > Magallana > Magallana gigas. Next base: position 26,114,804 of record NC_088858.1, on the reverse strand, counting down.
GTGGCCCCACCCTACCCCTGGGGGTCATGATTTTCACAAATTTGAATCTTCACTACCTAAGGATGCATCCACACAAGTGTCAGCTTTCCTGGCCGATTAGTTTCTGAGAAGAAGATTTTTAAAGATTTACTTTTTATATTCATATGTTAAACTTCGACCCTCCATTGTGGCCCCACCCTACCCCCAGGGGTCATGTTTTTCACATCTTTGAATCTACACTACCTGAGGATGCTTCCACACAAGTTTCAGCTTTCCTGGCCGATTAGTTTCTGAGAAGAAGATTTCTAAAGATTTAATCTATATATTCACTTGTTAAACTTCGACCCCCCCATTGTGGCCCCATCCTCAGGTGAGCTAAAAAGGTTAAGTTTACAATTCAATAAGTTGGTTTCTGGAAGAACAGATTTTGAAAATTTTCGTAATAAATATTGACAATTTTTTTTTACTTTTTTAATCTTTAGCTTTTAAGATCTGTGTACAAACATAGAATTGTGAGCTAATCTCTGTATCTTGCTTATAATTCGAAGCTTAACACTCAAATATGGTTAGTAAATAGAAATTGTAAACAATTAAATACAAGAAACATGCACTACATGTATAATGAATTATATATATACATGTATATACCTACATATTTCCGTAAGCGATATCAAACTCTATTTAAACTGAATAAACTAGAGAAAATGTCGAGCATCTCAACAAAACCTATTGCATTAATCTACCATTACGCAAACGATAATGCCGAATTACCGATAGAATGAATTGTATTTCAGTACCCCTACATCCGATTTTGCTTAATTTGTGCAGGTAAACAGTTAACGTAACTGTTTGATTTACCGAAGTCTCTGTTTGATTTGATACGTAAAAATCACGAAATACAGACGATAGTTTCCAGGTTACAAAGCATAAATAATGAAAACGAAACGAAAATCAGAACAAGCTAACACCAACGTCATGTGTGAAAACTGTCAACGCATTGAAATATTTAGCCTCAATTTACTTCACAAAATCGGCACCAATATATTTTTCATGTTTCAAAATTTCCCTTCATACGCGAACTGTTGCACAACAAGCAAATTCATCATAGTCAGATCGACCCTTTTTCGTATAATGTCATGGCTGCATTAAACAAAGAACCTCGTTTTAGAAGTATGGAATACGAGTCTTGGTAAAATGGGTATGCAAACCCGTGCCGTGGCAAAATAAATGCCGGGGCAGATCGGCAATCGTCAATTCCAAATACGCATTATTTTGCAGCAATATCTACAGTGAATACAAATATACTAGTCCATCAAATATCCTGAAATTTTAATGAGATTGGCAGATTAATAACTGCCAATCTTTTGTTTTGCCCAGGCCAAGTCTTGCCTACCCATTTTATCGGATGCCGAGCCCGATGCTATTAAACTGATTGAAACACGCCTTTCCTTTATTATTATTTTCGTAATAACTTAGATTTGAAACAAAATTACCCCTTAATTTTTGCAATTTATATTTTCCTTCCCATAAGGATAATTTATGCTAAACTACGTTGAATTTGCCTCGGTAGTTCTTGAGAAGAAGATTTTTAAAAATGCACCCCCCTTTTTCTACAGTTTCAAGGTTTTCTCCGCTTTGAATACAGATCGGACTTTTATTTTTGCAATTTATATTTGCCCTCCCATAAGGATGCTTTGTGCCAAATTTGGTTGAAATTGGATAAGCAGTTTTAGAGAAGAAGTTCAAAATGTTTACAGACGGACAGACAGACAGACGGACAGACGGACGGACAGACGGACGACGGACAAAATGTGATCAGAATAGCTCACTTGAGCTTTCAGCTCAGGTGAGCTAAAAATGTAATGTACTAACTTATACATAAAAGAGCAATTTTGTTTTTATTCTCAACATTCCGTTAATCTTCAATCATTTTTCAATTTTTTTTTCGTTTTTTTTTTTCGTTCAAATTCAGTGTCTAAGATTCATGACTATAGAAATAGCAAACCAGGATTTTTCAAACAGCATTACATTTCCCGATTTTATTATGTACTCCAATTTCTCATTATTCTATTCTGAAAATGAGTTGTTATATGGTATCTGTTTGGCTTTCTGAGACACAGTGAGTTAGCAGATAAATAGATCCTGTCTGATTATTGATATATTAATATTCTTTTCTTTTTCTACAATACTTCTGTCATCACTTAAATTGATACAAATATTTTTTCTAGTACTATTATATGCTTTAATTTTCAATGCCAAACTGAAAATTTTTCATTTAATTGCATGCACAATCAATTACTAATATCAATATACATGTAATTAATCTGTCTGTGAAATTAATGTTACTATCCATATTTAATAATAATATTGCTATATGGTTTAAATTCACTTGCACTTATTTTTGGGCATACTTCAAATTTGATCAAGATTTTAATCCACTTAAAGTGGATTAAAATAATTTAACAAAGCAAGGTTAGAAAGACCTTTAAAAAATTGGGTTACTTCAATCTAAATAAAAATCATCGAACATATTTTATCAAGCAAATAAAAGAATTAATTTATTTTTGTTGATATATATATTGCCATAAATGCAACAAAATAAAAGTATAGAATGAATCTTATCAAAACCCTGAACCTTTCATAAATGTTTGATGCATTATCGACTCCAATAACTTACATGATAGAAAGAATAAAAAAAACCTTATCATAAACATTGCAAATGAATCAATCGATCAAACCATTCAGGACTTTAAATCTCTCATGAATGTATTGCAAGCAGATAACATTCAAAAATTAAATATAAGTGATTGTTTCAACAGAAAAACTGTGTTGATTTGTTTTTAATGCATTTTTACGCTGTTCTTTATCTTTTTTTTTACATTTATAATTTAATAACAACATTTCCTCTATTTACAATGAATGCATGGTAAATGTATACTGGTGTATAAGTTATCACCGTTGTGACAAAAAACAGTGATATATTTTATCATAGATTAGTTTGACATATGAATGCATATTATTGATTGCATATTTAAAGCTATGTCATAAAATATTGTTTGAATAGGAACAAAACATGAAATGTAAACATATTATAACTTTTAAGTTTTTATGTAATTAGTGCGTGTTGAACACGTGACAATCTGTACACATGGATTGACATTGAAAAGGCATACGTATAAAAGGCAAAGTATATGAAAGTAATTTGTATATAAAGCTAACTGTAAGTAAACATACTTTATTTGTTCGGGCTTTGCTGCTGTCATCCAGTTGACATTTTCCCACCAAATTTTTCCATCTCAAGTAGAACCAACAAATGTTTAGTTCCGTATATCATTCAAAACCTCAAAAACATCTTCATTTTCAATAAAATACCTGAAATATCATCAAATAAATAATCATAAATCAAAATATTTTGTTAAATTTATCTATAAGATTTCATGTGTAGAATACCAACAAAAGTCATTTGTACGAAAATAAGCTTTCTCTAAAAATTTCAAAATGGCGTCCAAAAGTAAGACCATGAAAAAAGCAGTATCAAAAGAAGATTTGAAGCGTCTCATGAAAGAAAAACAGGCGTCTAAAGACAACAAAACTAAAGTGACACACCCCCTTGCTAAGTATGTGCAATGCTTTATAATAATTACAATGATAATTGCAACTATTGGTAAAATAGTTACACCGGTGCATGGATTGTGCTTGTTGATGTTTACAACACGTGTTATATGATATATATATATATATATGCTTTGGTTCTGAGCTCTTTTAACTTAAATGAGTTGAATATTTGCATGTTTTTTATTCAGACCAAAGGCGTGCTATAAATGATTTTAATAAATACAGACACTTGAAATGCTTACGTCACTCCAAATAAATATTTAGATTAATAGTACTGTAGTAGGAAAATAGGAATGAGCATATAAATACATTGAAAACATATGGCTGGACCGGGAAATCGAAACTCTGCCACTCTAGTCGGTAGCTCTCCTACTGAGCTATCCAGGACAATGTACCCACAGTCCATGTAGCCCCAACCACTTCATTCCTCCCCCCTCAAAAAATCTTCGACCCCATGGGTGCTCCCCAGCTAATTTTGTGTATGACAATCGATATCTATTTATATAGGTCTACCCTCTATACTATAAAATCAACATTTATAGTATAGAGGGCAGACATATAAATAGACATTGTTTGTCATTTACAAAATTAGCTGGGAAGCGCCTATGGACCAGACTTTTTTATCTAGATTGCCTGACCTAAGAAGGCCATGGCATCATCTGTGGTAGGAAAGGAATGAGCATATAAATACAGCAAAACTCGAATATAACGAATTCGGATATAGCGAATTTACGGCTATAACGAATTATTATTCATGTCCCGGCAAATTTCTTATATAAACCTTTAGAAAATTGATGTATATAACGAACACGGCTATAACGAATTTACGGCTATAACGAAGTAATTCTAAGACCCCCGCTGGCAAAATTTTAACGTATTTTATCATTTTAATAACAAATTTTTTCCATTTCAAATTTCATTTGAAGAAACATGCAATTTTAAGATGCATATATAAAATACTCAAATTCAAGTAGTATACGGAATTTTTTTAAAAATTGAAATGAAATGGTAATATTGACATTTTTTGTATATGACGGTAATACTAATTTTATAACTTACGATAGTTTAGAAAAATGTTAGCCGGATAAACCCTTAATTATTTTATAACGAATTCGCTATAATATTTTTTACGAATTCGTTATAAACGTTTAGCGATATGGCTATAACGAAGTTTTTTCTATGGTCCCTTGAAATTCGTTATAAACGAGTTTTGCTGTTTATTGAAAACATATGGCTGCTGCTGGACTGGGAATCAGTTCAGGAGATCTACTACTGAGCTATCCAGGCCAATATCCATGGTCCAACTAGTAGAATAGAAACAGAATGTTTTGAAAACTTCAGGGTTTTTACTTCATTGCTTATGCAAGAAACTTTAAAGCCCCAAAAGACAATGTATTTCTTTTATGACACTCTATTTATGATTTGAACTCTTCCCTGGTTTTTTTTTATAGATCAGCTTGCAGCTTAAACCTGATATAGAAATATAGATAAATATTGAAGTACAATTCATATCGCCTATTCTAACATTTAACACTTTTTCAATAGATACAACACCCTTGATCAATTAGTATGCGTTCTTTGCAACACAGTCATCAAATCGAACATTCTTTGGAATGCTCATATACAGGGGAGACAACACAAAGAAGTAGGTCTCTTCATATCTTTTATTTCTATAATCATCTCGAATTTATTTCCAATCGTAATGCTTCATTGAACAGATTTCCCAGTCATTCTGTCAGTAAAACAAGCAAAAGACACTAGTGTATATTTCATCATTAAAAATAAAAACCCTTTAATTTTGTGATTGCAGTCTTTGTCTCTCAGATAGGCTCTAACATTTGATATCTTTCAAACTGACTCATTCATTGATTTTTTTAAAATAAGAAATTAGCAATAAAATCACAACCTGGACCTGCTAAACCACCTGATCCTGGCATCAAAAGAAAATCTGAATTTCTTGAACCCGCAATTCCACAGAAAAAGCAAAAAGGTGACTTTTATACTGTTACAAAAGTGCATGTACACAAAGAGGTGTAGTCAAGATTTTAGTTATATATCTCTAAGTACTTTATTTTAAAGCACTTTTCACCAAAACTGAATGGTCCAAAGACCAAGGTTGAGGCAGGTCAGTTAAAATAAAAAGTCATGAAGTTATGGCTTGTATAATTTTTTTTCAATCAAACACCTCAAATGAATTTGTATTTTAATTTGTTTTAAATTATGCATATAACCATTTATTGAAACTTTAATATTCAAGTCCAACCATCTTTTAAAATTAGTTACTGTATTTTACTACCATAATAAGTTAATATATATTTTCCTTGCATTTTATAGAAAATGGAAATTCCTCAAAGAAATCAAATAGGTAAGACGAAGGATAATTTCACCAAAAGATATCACAAAATATTCAATTTTAATTAGATTTTACTGTTTAATCTCAAAAGCAGATGACAGAGTAATATATTCTGAGGCATCTCTTTAAAAATCATCAGATTTACCTCACATTATTAACCTGTTGAATATGTACCATGTTTACAGCCTTCCTTCTGACTTCTTTGACAATAAACCCAAGTCGTCTGGTGGACAACAGAACAGTCTAGGTCTGAGTTCATATTCCTCAGATGAGGAGGAGGAGGATGAAGATGAGGGGAAGGGAAGGGAGGTAACTCCAACATCTGCAGCCTCATCACTGAAGTCAGTCCAGTTGTCACATCCAGCTTTACCAGCAGGTCTGTATCTCAGTCAAATAAGTTAAAACTGTAATACATTCTACAGTTGAACTTCGATATCTCAAACACTGATATGTTGAATACATTTGATATGTCGAAGTGATTTGTAAGTCCCAACCACTTAATTTTACCCTTGATATGTTGAATACTCAGATATCTTGAAGTTTTTAAACAGTCCCATCTGGATTGAGATAACAGAGCTCAACTGTACATCGTTCATTGTATACATTCATATTTACACTACATGGCCGACCTACATTAAAATTCTTTATAAAATCCCACACACACCAAAAAAACAACAACTCTGAATTTTGGTATCATTCGCTTCCTGTCCTCTAGAAAAACATTTGCAACTTCTCAGGCCTTTCCTACAGAGTTCAGAAAAAACCCATTATCTTCTGAGCTCTGCTGAAATGCATAATAAGTTGCGATTGAATAAGAATATAATGTAAAGTTATCTCCCTTTTCCAGATATATTTGTAGGTATTAAACACATTTCAATGCTTAGCAATAAAATATATAGTTTTTAACTATTTGTAATATTATGATCATGTATGTTGTAAAACATGATTTAATCTTGTAGATTTCTTTGACCCTGGAGTGAAAAAAGAAGAAATTAAAGAAGAGAAACCTAAAACCATGGCTGACATTTTACCGGAAGGATTCTTTGACAATCCTAAGGCTGATGCTAAGGTTTGAATGTGTTTAAGTATAAGTTTACTAATATAATGATAACAATATCATGGGTGAGTAATTTTTGGAGGGTTGTTGAATCAAAGATGCTATATTACTCTAAAATATGAAAATTCATAAATAAATATAGTTATTTTAAGTGAATATTATTTATGTATTTTTATTTAATAAATTTGCTTGGGGTCTAGTTAGTTTTAAATAGTCAGCAGTTCAATTGGATACTGTTTGCAACTATTTTCTTCACACATTAATCAATCTGTAAAAAAAAATTACATTGTATGTGACTTCTGAAAATTGAATGCTGTTGATTTCTTATTTTTTGTGAGTACTTAATCCGCGATGTAACCATTTTGCATCTAATGGCAAGAATATGAAATCGCAAACACCAGATTTTTATCATAGTTTTTGCCATCTGCCAGAAAAGTTAAAACGAGATTTTAAAATCCGTGAGATGTCTCTTGCAATTTTAAGCGGATATTAATTCCTCGCGTTTAATTAGGAATTTACAGTACTTTTTCTGAATAAGTAATGATTTGAATTCAAAGTCACAGAATAAGAAATAAACAAGCATTCTATTCTAGTGTGCAATAGTTACATACACATATTTATTTTCACTGATTTCTTCTTACAGGTGCGACAAGTAGAATACAAGGATAAGTTGGATGAAGAATGGGAAATGTTTCAGAGAGCAATTAAAGAGGAGAATCATGTGAGTTACCGTAGTCACATTTAGCTTCCATTTAAATGCAGTGAACAGCCATACAGCAGAATTTAAATTGCTCTAATCTCTACATTTCAAACTTTAGGAAATCAAGATGTTGAAATATATGCATGCATGTCAATAGTTAGACTTCATTTTCTCATGTATTGGTACCTACTTGCCCATGTGATGTTTCAAAGTTTGATTTCATAAGTAAATTATAACAACCTTTACGTTCATCAGGTTTCTGAAGCCATTATGGAGGAAGAAGATGAAATTGTTAATGTGGAGAGAAATATTGATGAAATTGATGACCAAATGTAAGTTGATGTTTACCTGTTTAGCTAATACCAATACTTTTATTATAAATATTAGTAATATTTGTGGAGAACAGTTATGAAAAAGGTGAGAGCTTTTCATTTGAACTTTCTGTTTTTCTTTCAAACTTTTTAGAAATCGTTGGAAGGAAATCAATGATCTAGAAATAAAAAAGGAAGAAATAATGCAGAAGAAAACCTCTGAGGACATTGTTAAAGAACAGAGTGATGATGAAGATGTGGAAGATGAAGATTTAGAGGATTTCATGGACTGGCGATCAAAAACTCTAAAATGAATATCTTATTGCTTATGGAAGAGTTTTGAAAAATCATAGGAAAAATACTTAATAAACATGCTAGGGTTTTTTTTACCAGAAAGGGAAAATTTGAATTTTCCTTTAAAATTCAAAGAGAAATGCTCGAGTTTTGGTGTACTCAGCAAGTTTTACATATCCGGCTATTCTGTTCAAGCGCTGTTCTTGTGCATCTTTGTACCTGAAAAAGAAAATAGAAAGCCACTTTATGACTTTCTCTAAACTAGTACACATGGTAGTAATTGTCTCTGCCATTTAGTGCCAAGGGAGGCAACTTGTTGACATTCGGATTCAGTGTGCTTGTAAAGAAAGTGCTGCATTGAATGTGTATGAATGAATTATAATAGAGAACTTTGTTGACATAATGATTCATTGTGCTAGTAAACAAAGACTTTAGTGCTGAATTGAATGTGTATGAATGATTTACATCTGTATGTGTAGAATGTATATGAAAGGGTCTGAGAGGGTGAGAAATAATTGTTATCATTGTTCACTTTTGGATATAATATTAACAAATAAACTATGGAAAACTCAGCTGGTTTTCAGCTTATTCAAATGAAGAGATATTGCCCAAGGCAGAAAATGTCTATGTAATTAAGGTGGCTCACTACACCGTGAAATATTTTCTCAAATCAGCAGAAAATTACTTGATTATGATAGATATCATAATTAGGGCCCCGCAAGGATTTGCGGGTGCCCTATAGTAATCACTCTGTCCGTCCGTCCTTCTGTCCGTCCGTCTGTCTGTCACTCTTCCGTCCACAAATTTCCTGTTTTTTTCTAATAACTTTTTTTATGGTTGCCCAATCAAGTTCAAATTTGGTATGGTAGTTCAGTAGGCAGAAATACATATTTTGATGCTAAGTTTGGTTCTCTATGTCTTCTGGTTTGGAGCTGGGGTGGTGGGGTAGATTCCTAACTATGCATAAGAATGAATGGGCAAAGAGAGATAACTACTGAGAGTGAATTGGGAAAGAGAGATAACTGCTGAGAATGTTACCATTGTATACATGGAAGGCTGTGCAATATTTGTCCTTTGGGATTAATTAACCTTCCACAGGAAGAAAATCCTAAGCTTTATCTTTATCTGTCACATTGAGATTAATTACTGCACTGCCTGTGTCTGCAAATGAACTTTGTTTTGAAGTTAAGGTCAATTTTGAATGATGTGTAGTATTGTGTACATTCTTTCAAATATGGATTAAAATATAATATTCATATTTTATTTTTGTTAAAATACTGACACAATGATTTATGATAATTTTATTGAATTCTAAAATCAAGATATATATTAAAATATCCTTTTTCACTATCTTATTTTTTAATTATTTATTTCATTTTTTTTGCCTTAATGCTGTTAATTTTAACAGGTAATCAGATAATAACCCCATTCTGTCATTTCTGGAAAAAAAAATCTTTTATCTTTTATCCAACTTGTGTGATTTATCCCCTCACTAAGGCTCAAGAAAAAAGCACTTTAATTGTTGGATGAAAATCATATCCAACTACAAATCACAAGATCCTATATATTCCAGTTCTTTACATCTTCTGCCAGGCATTTATTTTTCATCATAGTGAATATAAAGATGATGGAATTCAAAGTTTTTTTCACTTCTCTATATTAATTGTCATAGCGGGGCCCTTCCTGACTGGTCAGTTTTCTAGTGGATAGGAAGTATTCAAGTCTAATAGGCAAAAAAATGTGCAATTTTGGATAAAATTTTTTACATTTTCAAAAATATGATTCAGTTAACATGAACAAAAGCTCCAAGCGGATTCGAACTCATGATCTGCGGTTCAGAAACCCAATACTTTAAACACTGAGCTACGACGATATACAAATGAATCAAACGATATAAACAGTTTAACAAAACATTTAAATCGCCATCTTGTGATGTAGTCTTTAAAAGTATAATTCTAGGTGTAGTGAGGTGCCTTAATTGTAAAGAAAGTGAATTAACAATGGAAAACAGTATATGTAGCTAAATATATTTTAAAAACAGGATGCTTTCTTTGGTATTCGAGACTAGTACCTGTATAGAGGTAGCAAACATTGCAGGAAAAATACAATATCTGTGTTGGTAGGTGATGTAAACTCATTCTGCAATGAATCATTTTAAAGCAGGTTTTCCAAAGGAAATTGATATTTCATATAGGGTACCCCTATTATACATGCAGATAACTTCTACAGTTTTCATGACAGGAAGTTTTTCTTTCGCATATCAATTGTACATATATCAGAAGTGTGCATATTGCTAGGATTTTGATTTCTGATAATTTATGGAAAAAATTTTGACAAAAAGTATTGTATATAGAGTAACATATTTCTCTGGATAGGTAGTGCACATCATTTCAGGGTTGACAAATAGATTATGGATACTAGTCACACAAAAGAAAACTCGGTTTGCTGTCACATTGACCGCTTTTCTCTTGTTCAGTTATTCTTATAAAGGGAGTTGAAAAACAGAAATTGTCATTACTGTTCATCTGTTCATCTGCACCTTGCATCAAATGAACTTTCAGTTATTCCTTTAAGTGTTAAATTTACAACTACTCTTTTAAAGTCTGATATCAACCAGTGCCGTCTATGGAGTTTGTGCCCTCTTCAGTGTATCCCCACACAATATCTTCACAAATTTTACCTCAAAAGTAAATGAAAAGACATCATTAATTGATGTAAACATTTTTATTACATGTATATTTTTAAAAATAGATTAAAGTTGTTTTTTTTTTAATTTAAATATTTTATTGTCCCGGACAACTTAAACATTTATTTGATGTCAGGGTTGGGAGGCCCTGAAGTCATCAAATTTACAATATCATTGTGAAAAAAGCTGGACATAGGACATTTTTTGCATATACACACACATTCATCCAGTGTTTATGGTTGTGTACACAGAGTAACTATATATACTAAGATTGTTCAAATTTAAAAATAAGAAAAAAAGAAAGCGGAAGTTGGAAAAAATAGAGTATCCCAAGTGTAAATTAAAACAGAGGACACTTATTGAAGGGAAGAGAAAATATCCCATCGTTTATAAAAATTGTCTTCATTGTTATTTTTTTTATACATATAAAGTTCTAAATTTCTATAATACAGTATTTCTCTTTTTAAGCCTTCGAAAGACGGTAACATTTTGTTATTTCTTTTCTTATAAATATGGCGTTTTACTAAGATGCATGATCAAAAGATTGATTATATTTTTGTGCTTTGACAGTTTACCAAACAAAATATCAACAATATTGGCATCAATCATCATATTAGTTTGATCATTAATCCACTCAAAAAAAGAATTCCATAGTTCTTCAACATAAGTACACTCCCAGAATATATGGGACAAGTTTTCAGGATAAAGGTCACAAAAAGAGCATAAATCAGATTGCACAATTCCAATTCTTTTCAAAAATACATTTGTAGTTAAAATTCTGTGAACAATTCTGTATTGAAACCATTGAATTTGTACATCTGTGGATATCTTAAAAATTGCACGGTTATGTAATTTCCACCAAAATCTGTCTACATCAAGGTTAAGTTCATTTTCCCATTTAGTTTCATATTTTGGTTTTTCCCAGGATGTAGCTGTGATTATATCATATATCTCTTTTGAACCCTTTATGTTTTTGAGAATTGGCTTTAAGAAAACTGGATAATATGGATTGTTGAACATAATTGTATTTACATCGTAGGGCAGTTTTAACATTTTAATATTGTTGACAATACCATAATAGGTTGTAAATGGAATCAGTACATCAAATTTATCACAAAAATCTTCATATTGCAGTATTTGACCATTAGTACTAAAAAAATCATATACATACAGAACACCTTTTTGAGCCAAGCATTCATAAAAAAAAAAATTGTTGTTAATTTTAAAATTTTCATTATACCAGATTGGCTGAACAACAGATTCAGACACTTCGGTTTCAACAATTTTCCTAAATTTAAATAGAGCATCAAATACATCTCTCCAAAACAAGTTTGTACAGCAACTTGACAAAACTTTTGTAAACATATTTCCATACAAAAAAATGTTTTCAATTTTTGGCAACGTACTGAGTAATAGTGATTTCCAAGAGGAAGTATAATTTAGAAATCTACGAATCCATGTGATCTTTAAGCTTGTACATAAATTGTTTAGATCTATCATTCTAAGTCCACCATCTTCATAGTTTTGTGTGATACATTTTTTTGCCACTCTTGGAGGTTTATTATTCCATATAAAATTGAAAAAAAGTTGTTCTAACTCCTTCATATAACAAGACGGAGGATTTGGAAGAGCAATAATTAAGTGGATAATTTTTGGCAAAATAATAGATTTTATTACAGTTATTTTTCCAGCTGGGCTTAACAGACGTTTCGACCAAGAAGCAACAAGTTTTTTCATTTCACATAGTTTAGGTAAAAAATTCAATTCATGCATGGCTATAGGGTTTAGGTCTATGCAGTAGGTTATACCAAGAACTGTAAACGGCTCCTGGGACCATCTTATATTAACCTCTGGGAGTATATTTTGCTTGCAATTTGATAGTGAACCTATTTTAACACATAATGTTTTATCATAATTGGGTTTTAAACCTGAGTATTTTGCAAACTGATCAATAAGAGATAAGGCATTTTTTAATGATTTTTTTGAACCATCTAATAGTAAAACAGTATCATCTGCGTATTGTAGTAGTTTATATTCCTTCCCTGTTATAACTATACCTTTAATATTGAGATTATTTCGGATCAATATACCCATTATTTCGGCACATAGAATAAACAAGTATGGTGAAATTGGATCACCCTGCCTACATCCCCTTCCAATCTCAAAAAAGTCAGAAAAAAACCCATTTTGAATAACACAAAGACTTGCTTTTGAAAATAATATTTTGACCCATTTTATAAAGATTTCCCCAAAATGAAAAAAATGAAGTACTTTAAACATAAAACTCCATGAAACTGAATCAAAAGCTTTTTCAAAATCTATAAGAAGGACAAGTCCTGGGACCTTATTCTCGTTGCAATAATGAATAACATCATATAGGAGTCTTGAGTTTTCACCAATGTATCTCCCTTTCAAAAAACCTTTTTGATTTTCATGTATAAGAGAAGAAAGGAGAGGTTTCATTCTATTAGCTAGAACAGCAGATAAAATTTTATATGTTGTATTTAGTAGTGAAATTGGTCGCCAATTTGTTAATTGTTCTCTTGGTTTATTTCCTTTTGGAATAATAGAAATAATTCCTCGGGTTTGACTTATTGATAAATATCCTTTCTTAAAACTACATTGATAGGATTTTAATATATATTTATTCAGGTCTATCCAGAAGAATTTAAAAAATTCCGTCGTGAAACCATCAGTTCCAGGGGTTTTATCATTTTTCATGTTCTTAAGAGAACACAATATTTCAGATAAGGTAATGTTATTATCAAGGAGTTGTTGTTCCATTTCATTAACTTTTGGTATATGTATTTTATATTGTGTGAAAAGGTCATTAAGATCTATGTCTTCTATTTGATCATCATAGTTTTTGTATAGAACTTGATAGAACTTTTTAATTTCAGTCAAGATTTCATTTTGCTCAACAATACATTTTCCTTTACTATTGATTAATTTTGTAACATTTTTATTTACATAATTTCTTTTTTCAAGGGCACAAAAGTATTTTGTTGGCTTTTCACCATTCTCAATCCATTTACAATGAGTACGTAGTAAAAGTCCATCCAATTCATATTTTCTAATCTTTTCTAATTCATCTTGAAAATCAGAAAGGGCTTGGGCGTAGGAAATTAGGTGATATGTATTAAATAGATCCTGTGTAAATTTAATTTGTCTTTCAAGGAGCTCCTTTTGTTTTTTCCGTTCCTTAGACTTTTTACTAGCATAATAAATAGTTATTTGTCTTATCTTCATTAATAAAATCTCTAAAAATAGGTCATCATCAATACATGTAGATATCTCGGTTTCCACTGGTTTACCTTGTTCCCTATATTCTAATTCAGTTTCTGCTATTGTATCTTTAACTTTCTGGACATAGGTGGGGTCTCTTAATAAAGAATTATTGAATCTCCAAAAACCTTTACCTTTTGTAAAATTGTTAAATTTTAATTGTAATTCAATAATAGAGTGATCTGTCCTATAACCGGGTAATATTGATACGCTATGTAAAAGTGACATTAACTCTTCAGATATTAAAAAGAAATCTAGTCTAGCTTGTTTGATAGGTGTTTTTTTACTCCAGGTATATATTCTTGCATCAGGATTATTTATTCTCCATGGGTCCACCAAGTTAAATTTTTCTTGTAGCTTAATGACTTCTAATTTATTTTTTAAATTATTTTCTTTAACATAATTATGACAGTCTAGGTTGAAGTTTTGAACCAGGTTCCAATCTCCACACATAATTATAAAATTGTCACTGAATTCTTCAATAATGTTAGAGAGTTCTCTAAAAAAATCTGGAGAAAAATAGATTAAAGTTGATATATTCAGTAAGCTTTAAAATGCATTCAGAAGTTTCTTAAATGTTGACGAAATGCATAAGTTCAGCAGTCACATACTTGATAACAAACATGTGTACATGGTGTTCATAAGGGCTAAGAAGGTAGCAGTCATTGTGGAAAAAATATGGATTGTGTTTTTATTTACCTTCAAAACCAAATAACATGCATACCAACATGAATCATTATACTTTCATGTTAAATACTGAAATCTGATTGGTTTAGATACAGTTTGTAATACGTTCTATTACCCTCAGCGTTAGCAACACACTTGACAACGGGTAACACAACGAATTGTTAAATGCGCGTAAATTATGCGCGTACGGTTCGTCGTAGAATTCACTTCATTTTTATATAAAAGCAGTAAAATTTTCTTTAAAAATAAGACATTCAGTATAATAAAATAAATAGTGCCTGTTTGGGAGGGTAACTGTTGAAATTGACAGCCCTCGAAAACCATTGTCAACCTCCGCTTCGCGTCGGTTGACAATAGTTTTCTCGGTGTGTCAATTTCAACAGTTACCCTCCCAAACAGGCACTATTTATATAATACCACAAAGCATTTTAATGTTTGATTAAAGAAAAAATTCCGCCAGCTATACCCTTTTACTTAAGTTAGTATTAAGTACTATAATACACATGCATAATGAATGACAGCGTACGCATTAAATACGCAAACTTATTTAATAATAAAAAAGGGGGTATCAAATCAAAACTTTCAGTAAATATGTACATCAATACTTTTGTCTTCAACAACGCCATAAGTCTAAGTGGAAAGAGGCGAAAATCACAGGGAGTTAGTGAACTGGAATTTCCTGGTAACGAGCACCTGTACACACGGTCCGGTAGCCAGAAGGTTCATTAAAGGGACTTGGAAACGATTTTAGACGAAACTTGTATTTTTATATATAAAATGGTGTACTTGCACATTTTGAAAGATTGACCAAAATTTGAATGTTAGAATTCAATTTATAAAAGAGATACAGAGGTACATGTAAGAGTTCATTGTTACGTAAACAAAGCTCCGGTCTTATATTTGTTTACAAATAATGTAAAGTATGGAATTACCATATCCTTGACAAAATGACCCGTGGAAAATAAGGTCAACCTATTCAATGTGTTATAAATAATATTATCAACAGAAGAAAGCAACATAAGATTGAAACTTATTCAAATAAAACAATAAAACACATATGTAAACGATATAACAAGCCTCGAGCTTTGTTTACAAAACAAAGAATTTCACAGTCTGTATCTTGCTTCTAACTCACTATTTGACTTTCAAATTTTGACAAAGCATTACAAATACCCATATTAATCATTCTAAACATTAAAAATGGAAAAATAAAATTAGAAATTTTGAGCTTAAATCGTGTCTTAGTCCCTTTAATCCGAAAGCCAACTAATCCGAAGATTCATTAGTCCAAAGGCCCTCTATTCCGAAGGGATAAAGGTCCGAAGTCAAAGTTTGATGTAGGTTTATATTCATATGGACATTTATATGAACAGTTGTTTTAGACCTTTTTTAAGAATGGCAATGCTCAATATGTGATATAACTATGAAATCATCTATATAGTTACAAAAGGGGTTCAACATAAGGACAACACAGGATTTATTCTACACATTCAATGTCCTGATATTTTGGATACGACTTCATAAAGCTGATTTTATTATTTCTAGTGTTGCTCTAGTAAGCGATGTGTCCCATGGGCCTCTTGTTATTTTTAGAATGATATAGTATACAATCTCCTATCCCTTCTTTTGCGGGAGATGATTAAACCTTCAAGCCTTGTAAACTTGTTTGTTCTTATTTTTTTCATAATAAATTTATAAAGGGTTGTTAATCTTGGTTTTCATTTACTTTGAGTTTGGTTTATTATATCTGGTTTATCTATAGTGAGAGTAAAGTCGTTTTCATACCTTATTTATAATTTCGTAAAGTTTAATTCCTAATGTAGAGGTCAAATTCAGTCTCAAAACAAAAATAAACACAACGCGAAGTACTGATAAAAACCTATACGGCACTGACCTGCTACATTATTTGTTTGTTTGTTTTTGTTTTTTGTTTTCAAAACGATCATACTCGATAAAATATCATTATAATCCCAAAGGATGTCATTTAAAAAAAATTATTGTAACTTTTCAACACATCTGTGTATCTATCATAAAATAATCGACGTGCTTACAAATAGATCATACTCAATAAAATGTCGTTCTAATTCTGAAAGATTTTATTTTGAAACATTTTTATTGCAACTTTTCAACACAGCTGTATCTATCATAAAAATTGACGTGCTTACAAAAAAGATCATACTCAGTAAAATATCGTTCTATTTCCGAAAGATATTATTTTTAAACATTTTTATTGTATATAACTTTCCAACACATCTGTATATATCATAAAAAAATTACCTGCTTTCAAATAGATCATAAAAGAAACCTAGAAGAGTTTCTAATTTTCTGTTATATTTTTTATATTATCTCTCTCTCTCTCTTTTTTTTTTTTTTTTTTTTTTTTAATTTTTTTTTTTTTTTTTGAGAGAGAGAGAGAGAGAGATAGAGAGAGAACTTGTTATTCCCATTCGAAAAACTGTAGTTCGAAAACATATTATTCCTATTTTGGAGAGTAACGTTCATGGGCAACAAAAATCAAATTCTTGTATTTGTGTTTCCCGAAATAAATTTGATGGGGGTATAAATGTACATATTTATGTATATTATGTTTATGTCAATTTAGATTAAAATTTGTTTTTGTTTTTGTTTTTGTGGTTTATGTAGACTTACCAAATATTCACATCCAATTCCAGTCCAAAATCTATCTCTCTCTTTCCACTTCAATGTGTGTAATGGTTTGGAAAAATCGATAAGAGTAAAATACAGATCTCTGCGAGCTTTGATCTGTGATAGATTGTGGAATCATAAGACCCCCCCCCCCCCCCCCCCCGTTTTGTTTAACTAAGACCCGCCCACTATGCACAGATCCACGCCTCGGCGAGTTAAAAGAACGACAACTCGCTCTGTGGGTAAGTTGTTTATTTTGACGGAAGACACGTGCGGGCAACTTCTAATCATGTTTGACAAGTAGGTCAGAGAAAGTCCATTCAGACCAGGGACAGGTGAGATCGGACAGGTATAAAGTGTACCACGATGGAGGTGTTTCAGATGGTGGAACTGGGGACCCAGGTCGTCACCTATCTAATGATGATTAGTGCAATGTAAGTCAATCATGATAATTTAAGGTCGAATGCACTACACAATCTGAAGTTACTGATGACGCGGCATGCTTTTAATTTAAGTTAAATTCAGTGTAGATAGTGTCCTTGTGAATGCAGTTGGTAATTGCATCACAGTCATGGTCTTATCAGTGTTGAAGTACGATGAGATATATAGCGACTGTCTGATAAACACTGTCCACTCTAAAGGGGGGGGGGGGGGGGGGGGTGACTGCCTTATCAGTGAGACTGAGATAAAATAAGGAAGTTAGAGTAAGAATTTCTATGGAGGAAAAGATAATGTTGGAAAGATTGTCTCATAATTGATCTACTAATGTTGATTTTAGGCACTTAATAAAAGAACAATTAAGTTTGTAAATTTGTTATAAAAAGTTGATTCATCAGCTACAGTATAGATAGAAAAAATACAATGTGCTGAATATTAGACAATATATATTATTATACTTTCATGTTAAATACTGAAATCTGATTGGTTTAGACACAGTCGATAATCCGTTCTATTACCCTCAGCATTAGCAACACACTTGGCAATGGGTAACATAACGAATTGTTACATGCGCGTAAATTATGCGCGTACGGTTCGCAGTAGAATTCCCATCATTTCTATATAAAAGCATTGTCGGTTGACAATGGTTTCCTCGGGGTGTCAATTTCAACTGTTACCCTCCCAAACAGGCACTATTTATGTAATATTATGTTTTAATTGTAAATTAAAATATGGCACAAAATGAAACGTAATGTCATACAGATTTATGCATTTATGACAAGTATTGAAGTTTCTGATTTAGGATAAAATTGAAGAGGTAAATAATAACAATTATAATACTGTAATAATAATAATATTAAATAGCTATTTTTGTGTAAAAGGACTATGTGCGGTATGGTCAAATATCTGCCCCCGATTTCAACCAATTTATAAATAGTATCGTATAAAAATGAAATCTTTACAAATCATTGTAAAGAGGATGCCTATAACTTTAATCTTGATTTTAGTCATTATGGCTCACTCACTGTTTATCTATGACGTCACTTAAATGACCTAATTCCCGCAAATTTGCAAACAAATGAAGATATTCTCATTTTTGCTTTATATTTTGCATTTGGAAGTATAGAGCGCAGGTCTGCTCAAGTGCAATTTTAACATATGTTTTTCTTCAGATAGTTATACATATTATACTAAAAAATGGTACTTGAGCAAGCCTGCGCTCGATGTTTCCCAGTCGAAAAACCATCGGAAAACACCCATATTTTGCTACAAAACATCAATTTATCAAAATAATGCAATATTCATGACGTCATTTCTACATTATGACGTCACTATGGTGATAACCTTTTACACCTTTATTTTCAATATGATTTTAACTATCTTTCACCTTATTTTAAAGCTCTTTCTGAAACTTTGATTTTGGGGGGCAAAAATTGCATAAAACCGCACTTAGTCCTTTGATAAAATGCAAAATCAATATAGATTAGAGTTTAATGGTTAAAAATGTGTGCTGATGGTTTGAAAAAGTAGTAAATTAGACAATACGTGTATGTTAATGTTTGATCTATATATATGACATAAAAATGACACAAAACATAAGAAAAACATTTTGCAGATTTCAGTTTATAAGTTAATGTTTATATGAACTGTTGTTTAAGAACTTTTTGAGAATGGCAGTACTCAATATGTGATATAACTATGAAATCAACTAGTTACAAAAGGGGCTTAGCATAAGAACATCTGTAAAAAAAAAAAAATTATTACAGGATCTATTCTACTCATTCATTGTCCTGATATTTTGGATATGACTTCATAAAGCTGGTTTTATTTTTAAGGCGTCGAGCTACTGCTCAGCAGCCTTCTAACGATCTTCTGGATTGGCAATCGTCCAAAAATTCATGCTCTGCACCGCCTTTTAAATGTGCACAAGAAATAATTTAGTTAATATATTAAACGTATTACAAGATTATTATTCCATTTATTCAACTGCATTGTGTACAAAAAATCCAATTTTGCCTCCCTGGTTATTGACAACTCATTGCATAAGTATAAATTTGCCTAATCAGGAATGGTGGATTAATATAATAAGGTGTAAACATTCACTAAATTATTGCTTATAATTGAATTGGAGACCGTGCCCGATATAAATAAAATTTGATATGTAAATTTATTTGTTATCGGGCACGGCCTCCAAAATGAATGTAAGCGATAAACGTTTATAGTGATTTTGTAGCAATGATGTACGACTATTAGTACTAAAATTCAAATTATTGATATCAATTTATAAATCTTTATAAAAGAAAATGTCAGCTCGACGCCTTTGTGGCCGTTCCGGCCTTTGATTTCTATTGGTGATCAGGTGAGCAATGTGACCATGGGCCTCTTGTTATTCTCCTATCCCTTCTTTTGGGGGAGATAAATAAACGTTCAAACCACAAACTAATGAATAAGTCCATTAGGTTTTGTTTCAATATGATTTCATTTTGCACTTAATAGGTATTTTAAATATGGCATTTAAAACTTCCATCAGTTAACTATTTTTGATATTTCTATTCCAAATTTTTCATTCGA
The DNA here is from genome assembly GCF_963853765.1 of Magallana gigas. Lineage (NCBI taxonomy): Eukaryota > Metazoa > Mollusca > Bivalvia > Ostreida > Ostreidae > Magallana > Magallana gigas. The sequence continues at coordinate 26,094,182 of NC_088858.1, read as the reverse complement.
TTAAACATTAATTTTATTTTACAAGTTGATGTTTTTTGTTTTTTTTTGGCAAAAAGATTATACTTGATAAAATATCACTCTTATCCCAAAAGATGTTATTTTTAAACAGTTTGATTGTAACTTTTCAACACAGCTGTATATACCAAAAAAAATTGACGTGCTTACAAATAGATCATGCTCAATAAAATATCATTCTAATTCTGAAAGATTTTATTTTTCAACATTTTTATTGTATTTTTCCAACACATCTGTATATATCATTAAAGAAATATGTGCTTACAAATAGTTCATAAAATAAACGTAGAAAAGTTTCTAGTTTGAGAGAGAGAGAGAGAGAGAGAGAGAGAGAGAGAGAGAGAATTTGTTAAATCCTATTTTAAAACAGGAGGTGCTTTTTTCGAAGACTACATCTTTGTTGTCTGAGAATTGGATGACTCTCCTTCTTTAATCAAATGAATTATATGCAATTAACTTGTTATATTCCCATTGAACGTAGTTTTGTTCATAAATGTACATAATTCCTTTGTACAGAGGACTTGGGTTTTTTTTCTGATACACCTGAGATATGGCCTATCCTTCACCCAAAAAGAGAGATCAAGGATTATTAAAGGGTGAACAGCAATTTTGAGTTAAGATTCTAGATCTTAGGTCAAGGATGTGCAATAAATATTAGTTAAATTTTTTTTTTCTGTAGTATATTTTTTCTCCTGTTCATGCAGTCCTGTCCTGTTCAGCCCATACATCACCCAGGGGTGCTCATAATAAATGAAAAAGGATATGCAGTGACCTTGAACCAAGTTTATTGCTCGAAGGTCAAGGTTTGCCAAAGATCTCTGTGTGAAATCATTGTTTGGAGTATATTTTCTTCTCTTATAAGTCCTATTTATAGTTAGATCATCATACTTCATCCAGCAAATCAATGGTTTTTATTACAGGGTTTGAATGTTTCTGAATTAATTTCAAAGTTAAGGTCAAAGCATTAATTTTCTTTACAAGTCCCTTTCATCCTCGTTGTTTCTTGCTTATAAAACTTAGGCCCTTTGAAATGGCCACCCTTTTCAATGATCCAGCAGTATTAAATAAGTGGTAAATAATTAGAAATGGCAACTTTTGCAATGAATCTAACTTATCAAGATTTCCATCTAAACCATTATTAACCATAGCATTGTGTGAAAAAGAATACATAATTGTTCAAACCATATTTTTCCTCATTCAGGCTTTACATCCCCTGATGACACAGTTGAATGGTGATGAATACAATTAAGCTATGAGATAGGCAGTCGAACTCTGTTTATTTTGATTCGGCCTGGCATTGTATTGATCTGCATCAAGGGAATGTCTGTAATTGGAGATGGAATCATATGTACGTTGATTAATAGATTGCTCATTTCACAGGATTCTCTAATTTGTTGGTCGTTGATCATTTCCTATGGCTTCTCATAACCTTCTCACAACCCCAAGATTTAATGTAAACTCAGACCATTTCATTATCAATAGCCATAGCAGAGATGCAAGGAATGGCCTGTCTTGGTAGAAAATAAAAACTGATGGACATGATTAAATGGTATCAAACCAGAGAAATATTTACCAAGTCTTATACATGTTTGGAATTCTTGTTTTCATACATAACGTAATACAGTGAAAAGTTTTGGTTAATAAAGATGATATCAGGTAATATATTAAATAAATTTGATGAATATGTTGATTTAAATATATTACAGCTGATGTTAGATATATGAAGTAATGGTTAAAACAAGCAAAGGCTAGAAGCAGACAAGCTGCAGTTAAAAAATTCATTCCATTTCATTGGATGCTATTTGCTTTCTTCGGACATACATTTAAATTCATAATTATCGCATACCCTTAACTCATACCATAATTGAGTAAACAGCAGAAACAGTAAAATTTAAAAAAAGCAACTCGTAATATGTTTTAGTGCTCTGTTATTTTTATGGTAGGAGTTACATGTAGAGTTTCAAGCACCTCATTTGTAATTTGTAATGGATGTGCAGCTATTTCTCTAGTATGACTTCCGTTGACTATAATATAATTCAGAACTGCACTTAATTAAAACTACCGGTAAAAAAACAACAACTTAGTATTATATAAAAGCCATATTGGGATCAATGTGGCCATCCATCATTAAGATACCACTTAGTTATTAAAATTGTACTTTTCTCTCCCACTTGGCCCAATTTGGCTCTAAATTCATTCATAGAGTCCTTGTAGTTCATAAAGCATGTGCTAGTAACCTTTAATCCAAGTTTCCTAAAAGTTATGGTTAAAAAATGGTTTTAAATCGTTAAGTCCATAGCTAATGTTTTCTTACTCATTGTCACAATCTGAGGAGCATACCAACCGTTAAACCAAATTATTCTTATGGGTAAAAGGGTAAAATCAGCAGCAGAGTTAGAAAAAATTCTTGAATATTTTCCCTCTATGTCCTATTGGTTTATAAGTGTAACCAAAAATGGTCTAGCTGCAAGTAAAGTGTATTGTAATGACCTTGAAAGATGGGTTAAAGGTTAGAGGTAAAAGGCAAAACACATTCCGTTTCATGTCCTTTCTTATTAATGTTTCATATTAAAAGTGGAGACTTTGATGTTAAATTTTTCAAGCTAAGCTAGGGTTAATAAATCCAATCATCTTTTACATGTACATATATAAATAAAGAGAAGAGGAGTTGACATCACTTCTGCATGGCCAACAAATTGTTTGTTTTGGCCATTATCTGAACAGTGGTTTCTTAAATTAGAGTTTGTTATGCAGACATAAAGTTTAAAGCATATTGCAACAAAGAATGATGTCACTGCCCAGGGACCTAAAAATATTCTGTGTATCCATGAATCCCCAAGAGCCAATTTTAAGATCCAATTATTCATATAGAACTGTTAATATAATCAACTCAGACTTTTGTTCACTTACATAATTTGCTTTTATTCAGTGAGAGAATATTATGTTGTGTTTGGTTGCATGCAGTTGTTGTCAAAGAAGGACCGTTTTACATCATTTTTATAGGCTGTAAAACCTTGGAATTGAATAAAGAATGAATGAAATGTACTCGCTAATGGCTTTCTTTCTCTGCATTATGATTCACCACTTGAGGCAAGAGAGAGCAATTTTGGAATTGCAACAGATCAATGCAACTGGTGATGAATAATAAATGAAGGGCTCAGGAGGGTTCAATTTGTTTACACCTATATATTTGTGTGTGCTTTTAGCTGGAAATCAGTCTCAAAAATTGTTAGAAATGGGCAATAGTACAGTTCCCCCTAAAAATCAGTACGTGCTACATTATTATTGTCAATTATTGTGCAGTCTACAGAGACTGGGGATTGAGAAACTTTTCTCAGTCCTCTCCATTTTTGGACATAGCAATCATTGAATATTATGTATTCTTGTATATATATATTTCCTCACATGTTAAGCAAATGACACAAAATGATTGATGTAACATAGCATATGTATATAGACTTAATTGGTCAATTGGTATCTGTATCATCAATTAATGCATGTAGATTTTTGTAATGAATTAAGTGCATGTATTAATTTCAATACTTGTTTTTTGTAGCCCAGCATGTATAGCTGTGTACAAATCCAGGGACCCTAATAAGATGAACTATATATTCTGTTTATTAGGTCTCTTAAAGTAAGTACTAATTAGCCTTCTCTGCGGTACGTTTTTTTTCTGTCCATAGACCATGCATCTGCAGCACTAGCTGTGAACGGTCTAGTCTCTTACTACATTTTCTGGGGTTGCATTAATAAAAAGAGGTAATTGATGTTTGTTTTTAATTTTAAGCGCCTTTGCTGGAATAGTTTATGGACAGATCCTGAACAACGATGCTCTGATCACCATTAACTGGGTGTGTGCAGTCTTCCAGGCTGTGTTTGTGATGACAATTATACTCGTCAGTCAACCTAAGGTGCGTAGGACTAATTATCAAACACAGTAGACAATCTTTTTGCGGAGGGGAAGGAAAACAGATTTAATGAAGCTTTTGCATGAGCAGGGAGTGTTATCAACATCATTGATATTACAGCATTAATTGTAGATCTTGGGCTAGCTTTAAAATGTAAAAGAAAAATTGACAATCTTTCAAGTTTTTCTGGTACCTCCACCAGATCATCATCCTTTCTCTGTCAAGATTTTTTGTCAACCCCTCTCAACTTTGAAACTTAGCTTTATCTTTGAACCATACTAGTTGGATAGTTATTATTTGGTCATGTACCATTAAAAAATTAGATTTTGGTGAAGGGACAAGGTCATTCTGCTTGCCTCCAAAGGATTTTGATTTTATAAAATTTTACCCCTTAAAAAATCAGAAAGACCATTTTAATTTATAATTTTAACAACAGAAATAATGCTGGAAATCATTTATTAGGGCCCCACTTATTTACTGCAGGCACCCTATAATGATCAGTCTGTTCATCCGGGTTCCCTTGCCTCTCCCCTTGGCCCAATCTGGCTCATACTTCACCCACAGAGTGCCTTTTAGTAAAGGTGTGCAGTGATCTAGAACTTTGTTTATGTTAAGTCCGTGTCCGGGGCATATCTTATTTCTCCTTGGTCCAATCTGGCTCATACTTCACTCACAGAGTGTCAATGGTTAAATGGTGTGCAGTGATCTTAAACAAAATTTGAAGGTCAAGGGTCAGGGTCATGTCTAATCACACAAAAATCCTTTTTATATACTGTCCACATAGCCCTATTTAGCTCATACTTCCTATAAATAGATCTTTTGAGTAAAGGGTGTATAGTGACCTTCAACCAATTTTCAAGATTCCTTGTTGGGAGCATATCTTCTTTACCTTTGCTTCCATCTGGCTCATACTTCACCCATATGGTGTCTTTGATCAAAGGGTATGCACTGAACCAATCTACAAAGTCATAGTGGATTTCTTTATAATCAGTTTTATTCCGTAAATTAGTTTCCATTTTCTTAATCTTGCTCAGACTAAAAATAATGCCTGTATGTAAGGGCCCGGGTAATGAAATTGAATTAGAAGTTCTATGCCAGCTGGAAAATTTCTAAGTTACAGGTCAAGGTCAAAGCAAAATTATCTGAAATTCATTTTATTCTATTGTACTTAAACAGGACCTTTTGAGATGCTCACAATCTCAATGTTGTCTAGTTTTTATTAACCTGGAAAATGTGACTTTTTTCAAACACAGATATGCACTAGGTCTCTGATTGGATTGTCAACACCTAATTAATTTTAATCTGTGAATTAATGTCTACAATTCGATTTATCTATATAGATTTTTTTTCATTACTGTATATATTTTTGCAGAGCAAGCCTATGACACAAGCGACTATGGCAGGACTTGGACTCCTGACCTTCTATCAGTATCTAATACACGTTGTGGTTCACGAAAAAGCCATACTCAACATGCTTGGCATGTTCATGTTTGTTGTAGCAACAGTTACCTGGGCAACACCTGTTATGGAAATTGTAAGTGTTAAAATAAGATTTAAGAAACCACTGCAGTTTTATAACCACCCCCCCCCCTCCAAATAATTTTTTTTGGGGGGGGGGGGGTATATAGGAATCACCTTGTCAGTCTGTCCAGTCTGTCTGTCTGTTCATCATTTCCAGTTTCTATCTTTCTTATGCAGGAACATTGGAAGTTTCTACTTTACGCAAAGATTGCTAATGACCTAAGGGTGTGTCATGATATGACCCAAGGTCACTTTGGCCGGTTTAAGGTCACTTGAAGAAAAGTTCAGAATATGTGTCTAGTCTCTATCTTTCTTATGGAGAAACATTGGAAGTTCCTATTCACACAAAGATTGCTTATAGCACAAGGGTGTGTCATTATTTTGACCCAATGTCATTTGGGCAAGTTCAAGGTCATTAGAAAGAAAATTGTATAAATTTTGTGTCATATTTTTATCTTTGACAAATTAGAAGTTTCTACTTCACACAAAGATTGCTTGTGATCTGAGGGTTTGCCATGATTTTGACCCAGATCATTGTCAAAAAATGCATAAGTCCTGTCTCGGCCATATCTTGTAATGGAAAATGATTAGAAGCTTCCTATTTCAAACAGTGATTTGCTTATGACCCAACAATATGTTCTGACCTTAAGCTTTGGTCATTTGTGCAAGTTTAATGTCACATTAAGAAAATTGGTGCATTCTTTATACTTTCCAATTAGAGAAATACATAATTTATTATAGGAGTATCATTTGTGAGCTTCCTAACATTACCTCAAGTTATGTTTATAAATGCAATGTTCAAGTCAATCAAATTGAAATCAGAGTCTAAGTAAAAAGTACACTCTTTGAAAACCACTCTGTTTGAAATATTTTAATGAATTGTAGATTTTATTTGATCCTTTTAGTACAGTATGTGTATTAATTTTTTTCAGAGAGACTGTATGAGGAAGCAGAGTTCGGCCAATATATCGGTCTCCATGTTGATTGGTGGAATCGCCTGTGCCACCATGTGGCTATTCTATGGCCTTCTGTTAAATGACTTTTATATTTATGTAAGTGTGCCAGTGTCGGAAATTTAAGATGCTTGGTCCTCATTTATATTAAAAAGAATTTCTTGAATATCTCATACTGGAAAGTATGACGTTTCACTGTACTTAAATAAATGTGTACATGCTTGCCAATTTAAAAATCTACGTTACGTATAATAACATTTGGATAAAATCTAACTAAATCATATGAAATATGACAATGCTCTAAATAAATAAAAAAAATAAATAATTAGTATCAAAACTCTTTTATCTGTTAAAACGATGTATGGTATTAAAATTATTAACGGTAGGTTGTAAATATGCAGGCCTTTGTCATAACTTAGCTACCGTTTCATAATTACTATTATCATATGGTACTTTTATTTCAGTCTCCGAATATAGTGGGCTTGGCTACTAGTGCAGGCAAAGTGGTTTGTATAATGAAATATGGCTCAAAGAAGAGGACTGAATGAAAACCTGCATTAAGTAAAAGAAAAAGAGTGTTAATATATTTAATATTGAAATTCTCAAATGTGCCTTAATACACATCTTCGCTAGCCAAGGGTTTTCGGTCCACTTTGCTCCCCATGTGGAGCAAAGTGGACCGAAAACCCTTGGCTAGCGAAGATGCTTAATACAGTATGTGATATAATATATTATATCTAAAATTATAAGGATACTTAGGTAGTGAAGTTTTATTAACAAGTCACTGTTGCACTTACATGTACTGGATATATATTTATCGATCTCCAATAAACAAGCTCAACAATTGAGACAGAAGAGATTTTTGTTAGATAAATTATGGCTACTCGTTTTGAGTGCGAGCAAAGCCTGTATTGATTATGATGTGTTATGTGATTGTGTAGGGCAAATAAGTGTATGCAAAAAAACATACATGTATTTTTGAATACTTATACCATTGATTCCGATTTTCACACATTGATGATAAAGAAGGAATGAGTTTTGGGTATATATATATAGTCTGTACAAAGATGATGTTATGTATGTAACCTGATTTATTCGATTACTACCGTATATACTCGCTTATAAGTCGGTATTTTGGGAGTAGAAATTTGAATAAAAAGTAGGGGTCCGACTTATAGGCGTGACATACAATCAGATAATTTTTCCACTGAGTAAAACTTCGTTTTTGGGTGCCATTTTGCTTCCAACTTTTGACTTGCGATCCATATACCTGACATTTTTTTTTTAATTACTAAAAAGATAAACACTTAATAAATACATTGAATGTTTCAACTGTATTTCTTAAAATATGAACAAGGTTTATTTGATAGTATTTTTTATTTAAACAGGCAATTATTTACGCCTGAGGTGATAATAGCTGTAGGTATAACTGTACTTAAAACAACACAAGCCAACACTGAGTTTAGGAGGCTAATTACCAATCCTAATCAGTCAGTAGGGGATAAAATCATTGTCATTTTATTTCCAGTAGCATTTAAAATAGTTTTTGAGCTATAATCAAGTTGTAATGAGTGTTTAAAAAATATAATGGCGTCCAAAATCGTAAGTTACAAACTTCAAGAAAGATAACTCTGTTTACAGAAAACTATTAAAAAACATGGCGTCTAAAAGCGATCTAGTGGGATTACAGAACAGCAATTTCTGTTTAATACTTAAAAATTAAACACAAGAATAATTCCTGGTCTGTTTAAAAAAAAATAAAGATCGATTTATAATTATTCATAATTAATTACACATGAGGTGATAATAGCTATAATGGTGGCTGTAGGTGACATGTCACCTAAAACAACACAAGCTAACACACCACTTTTAAAAGGGGCTATACCATCTTAATCAGTCAACAGGGGATCAAAATCACTATCATTTAATTTTCAATAGTATTTTAAATATTTTTATAGCTTACACCAAGTTTTCATCAGTGTATCATTAAAAAAAAATGGCGTCCAAAATCGAAAGTTATTCATCCAGGATAGATGTGTTAACTGAACACAACACTTTTAATTAAAATGCATTGCATCTAGAAATCATAACAGAGGGGTCAAACACCAATATTTTTTATCTAAAATATAGTCATGCTTGATAAAATGTGCTTATTTTATTGGCAATCTGTAGACTGATTATCCAGAAAAAATTACCCGACTTATAAGAGGGTCAATGGCAAAATCTTGAAAATAAACTTCAAAAATGGCAACCGACTTATAGGCGAACAATACTTATAGGCGAGTATATACGGTACTCTGTAATTAGTGATAATACTCATTTTGTGGGTGCCCACTTTATTCTTCCATGAATTTCAATTTGAAAGCTCAGGCTATCCTTTTTGTTCTTTATGCACAAATCTTTGTTCATGAGTATAGATTTTTTTTGTTTTACATTCCCATAATAACTTCCAAAGTTTTACCATTGATTTGTCATGGTAGCAGTAGGTATATAAACCAACTTTTTATGACCAGTTTAATTTTGAAGAAAAGGTGTTATCAATGTTGGTTATGATGACAAATTTGCCTGTTAACCAGATCCTTCTTATTATATACTAAGAATTTTATGTATTACTTGCAGTTGTTCACAGTATCTGAGATGTGATATTGCAAATGTATTCAATGAGTTATAAAGTTAGCTTATTGTTTTGCAGTGTTTTATCATTTATGGTTGTCTTGGTAATAGTTTTTTGCTAGATTATTGTACTGTTGTAATCAAAATTGCAAGTCTGATTTTTGAGACACAATCATTAATTTTGTTTTATATATTTCTGTTTATCTTTTGTTGTTATGCAGCTAGCTTTACTTATATTTTCTTAATGTGAAATCCATATTCTATTATACAGCTCATATCTTGTTATAACATTTTCAGGGCTAGTTGTTCTCCAATTGCTTATATGATACCGGTTTATGTATATAACAAAAGTGTGATCATGAAAATGCATTTGAATGCTGTCACTTGAAGGATGCTTATGCATGAATAAGCTAATATGAATTGTTTTCAAAATTATTTCTTGTTCGAGATTTTTTTTCTTTTCCCCCTAGATAATTTGCAGTTTTAAACGTAGTAATTGGGACTACCATGACCATCAACTCTCTGTCTCATTTTCATGTTTTTCCAATTACTGTTTTTAGAAGCAAATTTACAATTTGAGCAAAGTCTAATGATTTAAAAATTAATTTCCACCATATTGATGTTATTTTTGAAACCAACTTGATATTCTTCAAAACAGGATTGATGTCAGTTAATTGTCATATGTAAGGTACAAAGAAATTGAAATGTTTGTTTAACAATAATTTGCTTGAAATGAACAATACACATTGTACACAAACTTTACTTGCTTCTAACAATGATGATGCTGATGACAAATGATCCTGACAATATCTGTCTTTTTAATTTTCTTTGTTGATTGTTCTTAACACTTGAAACTTGACACATTGTCTTGCCTATACAACTGTGATTCAAACGCTTCAAAAGCAATATAGTGAAAAGTATATTGTTTCAAAACTGAAATAAAAATAAAAAAGAAATACATGTACATGTAGTTGTGTGGCTTTTTAAGGGATGATAAACTAAACGGTACTCTCTTTCTTTTTTGGATTAACATTTGTGATAAACAAAAACATTGAATAAAATTTGGAATTATTTATTTTGTACAAAAAATTACCACTTTGTGGATTTACTTTTCAAGTAAAGTAATACAGATAAATTTTTCAAATTGCAAAAATAAATCTTACGATTAATTTACACTGAAACCAGTTCTGGCTAAATTTAAAATATCAAATTTTCTTACAAGAAATTAACTCTAAGTAATTTTACTTGCGAGTTATTTGGTAGAGTTGTTTGATCGATGCAGATATCTGTTGACAGACATATAGTAAATTAACTTAAAAGTAAATTCAGGAATCTTAATCATTTCGAAATAAAATTAAGTACTGAAAAGTGGTTATTTATGTGAGGAAGAAAATTACACTAGTTAGGCACAATGATTAACACTGCGTAAAATATGGCAAAAAAAATCAATACCGTAGTGTGGTAAATCACGCATCCATGTATTAAATACCTGCACATGTGGTTTGACTATGGAAAACATGTACTTAACTACCAGCATAAAATAACCACTTTTATAGTATGTAATATTTATGACCCCCCAAAAAATGGAAACATGGCAACACATAGCAGTAATAATGTCATAACTGACAGAGATGTTGTATCTAACTACATGTATAATTGTCAATGGACACATTTCCTATGCACTGAGTAGTTATCTGAATGAATCTGGGTGGGGTGATGTCCCTCCTTGCTGTCTTCCTTGTTTTAATCCCTGAAATAACAAAAATTTGGGCTTCAAAAGTATAAATCAATTTGTTTGAATATATTCTCTTAAAAATATCACCAATTGTGCTGTTTTACCTAGTATAGTAATGTAAATAAAAAGTGTCTTTTAATTCAGTTTTTAATCTTTGTAGCCCATTCCATCTGATTTGATTACAAAATATGTTTTAATATGTTTTAATTTCCTGCATATTAAATAGCCTCCCCAATCCTATAGCACACAAAATCTGAGACTGCATATATATATTTGCATATATATATTTGAATGTTGAAATGTTTATAAGCACATTTTGCATTATGCACATTCGAGAACTGATTGTAAACTTTACCTGATAGTATCCCGTGTGGTACCCACTCATGTACCAGGCCATCAACATAGAACACATGGCCTCATTGTCACCATCTATACCATCTTCTATTGGAGGTGGCGGTGGTGGCACAAAGGGGATACTCTGAAAATTGAAATCACTTATCAATTAATTCTATTCACTAATGAATGTCAAGTCTATATGCAATTTCTTTGAAATACTGTTAACTTATTACATTTGGCTGTGTATTACAAGTTCGCAATTTTTTATCTAAATGTCATGAATACATGTACAGTTCTGCAATGCTTACATTCATAATGCTTGATATAATTTGCTTATACATGTAGTAGGTCTTACAACATCTCATTTAAAACCTTACGATCACTCTCATTTTAAACACAAAGTTTAGCCCTATATACTGATTGCTCTTGTCTGAGCTAGCATCAATATCTGGTCTGAAATCGGTGAACTGATTCACTATCCATTCGGGCAGATCTTTTCATTCCATTTCACACTCCTTCATAACATGAATTAAATGTCAAATCTACTATGATTCATTAACATTTAATCAAATATAAAATTTAATTGTGCTTTAATTTCTAAAATTTGATTCTAACAGATTACAATAACTATTCATTACAAGCTTAGTACATGTACCGGTATATATAATGAGTATTATAATGCCATTAATTACATACCATACCGATTACACCCAACTTAACCCCACAGCAGATCCCAACTAAACCCCAGGTTTACTTTCAAAGTTTACTTGGGGTTTACTATGGGTCTGCTTTTATAAATGTTGCGTCCACTTGGGGTTTACTTTGGGTCCATTCAGGGTTTACTTGGGGTTTAATTTTGGGGTCTACTGTACACACTGAAGTGTAAAGAAGACCCGTCTTACTATCTTACTGCCTGTATTCCCTGCCCCTTGTATATTCCAAACATGCATGTACTGTAGCGACTGCTTTCGGGGTGTATTCCAATCGGGGTTTACTCTGGGACCATTCTAGTAAACCCAGGGTAAGCCCCAAAAGTAAACCCAGAGTTTAGATGGGGTTTACCTTCTGTTTGGTTGGGTCTAATCGTTACTGTACTGAATAAATATATACTTACCCTTGAATGTGGTAATGGACCAGTAAAATTAGGAAATGATGGCACTCCAGGGAATGAAAACTGTGACTGAAAAAAAAAAATGAAACCATCTTGATTCTTCTCAATATCAATGCAATAAAATTGAATCCAGTCAAGCTAAGAGACAACGATCAAATACTTGTGTGTTTGGAAATCCAACAGCAGATGAAACAAACTCACCGGAAATCCTTGCATTGGAGGCCCACCAGGCCAGGAAAACCCTCCCCTCTGGTTAGGTGTGTGCCTGTTGTGAGTGGACCCTGCAGGGTGGCTGGAAGTGTCTGACCTTTGACCACACCAGTCCATGCTGTCTGCCAAACTTCCTCCCTGAAATAAGGCATATTTTAATTAACAAGGAATTACAGCAAGGTCATTTTGAGATCACAAACACTGGTGGCTATGATCATGTACTGTAATTCCTTGTTTATGCGAGTACTTAATTCCACAATTCAATAGTTCTGCATCAAATCGCGAGAATATATAATCGTGAATTCTTATCATAATTCCAAATAGTTTACATCTGTCCAAAAAATTAAAGACGATTTTAAAATTTGTGAGATGCCTCTTGTGGTTTTACGTGGATATTAATTCCTCGCGTTTAATGAGGAATTTACATTATTTAACCTAATTTTTAAATACCATCAAGCAAAATTTCATCATAATACATTTCTTAATATTTATATTGTTTAGAAATAGATTACAGCGGGGTTGGCTGGGAAATACCAGAGCTTGAAATTACCAGTGGTATGGTAAATATGGTGTTTTTGGGAGGGTATTTTTTCGTCCGGGGACTTAACTCTTAAAACAAATTACAATAGTGTATACCATGGTATATAAATGAACCATGTTTCAATTATTCATAAGTAGATGCCAAATGTATTACTGGCTAGTATAAACTTGTTTAAATCAAAGATAATTACTATTAAATGCCATTGCTAACAAGGTATCCTACTGTCTACACCCCAATAGATATGATTAAAAGTATGAAGTATGTTATTTGTAGTTGTACTTTATTACCTAGGAAATACCAATAATTCCTAGTAAATACAAGTATTTCCAATTGACCTGGGAAATAGGAATATTTTCCAATTTTTTGCCAACCCTGGTTTAAAGAGTGCAGATCAATTTGTTTTATAATTATTATACACATATCTCTAAATCAATTCTTCATATATTAATTAGTTCTTGAGAAACTTCAAGTGGGAGAGAGAAGATTTGAGAGGGCACAAGAAATGACATTCAAATGAAACCAATTATAACAGACTAGGAAATAAAATCCCAGCAATATTCTATTACAATACCTCTGGATCAGACAGTTTCTGTGGACGGGATCTTCGACCAGGGGCATGTTTTAAGTTATCCAGTATCTGCTCCTCTTCATTCCCATAGCCCCGATACCTCACAACACACGTTCCTGCCTGCAGATCCACAGAAAGTATCTCTGCATCATACACCAAACCGTCCTCAGAGAAAACCGCTCGACATTGGTCCCCTTGCTTCCACTTCATACAGAAAAATTAAGGAACTCATTTTAAAACAGAGCAATGCAATTACATCCGCTCTTATGAACCTATTCAATTACATACTGTATTGATATGAAATCTTTCTAAGAAAACTGAATTGTTTTGCAATATAGGTGATAATTATTCATATTTTTGTCTTTTTGGTCTGGTAAATTATCGGGTAATCATATAGAGTTATATTCCAAATCATAACCAAAAAAATTTTTTTAGGAGTAAGAATAATTCACAGAATATGTTTTTACCTGTGTAAGGTTATCAAACCAACAACATGAGTATTTTAATTGATAATTCAAGCATGAACTTTTACACACTGTGACTGGAGTGTCATGGCTATTCACCTGTTTCTTTTTCCGATGCCTTTTTTTCCTCTTTCCACTCTTACGTTTTTTATCAGTAGTTTCTGGTTTCTCTTCATCTGTTAATCCCTGATCTTTTTTAATTTGAGCCTTATGGGAAAAAAAATACAAGATCTTAGTTTAACAACAATTAAGTTTGATATTTAAAAGTTAACATTTTTTTCAGATTTTTTCTTAATGTTTATATAGGTCAAAATCACATACAATTCAAAAGCCTAAGTCAATATGTAATGAATCTCACCTTGACTAGACTGATTGCATTGTCATATGCCTTTATCAGAGCTGTATCATCCCAGAGATCATTTTCACTGTCACTTCCATGCTGTAAAAAAGAAAAAGCAACACATATACTTTAAAACACATTTTTATCAATATCTGATTCTCTGTAACATGTGCAATTTTGAACTTTTTGAAATCAAGACAGACACAATCATTATCAAGTTAAATCATAATTTAATATTAAACAAAAATCTCCAAAACGTTGGAGCAACGATGCATTTGTAATACATTTAAAAGTCTTTTTAAAAGTCATATGCATTCTGTATAAACTAAAAATATTAAACGTTACGTAAAAAAATAGTATAGACGTCCAACTGCTGTCAAATTTATGTTTAGTTTCTGTCATTTCTCTTACCCCTCCGCGTTGAAAAAGCAATGTACCAGAGGCAGCCATATTAGAGATACTACCGAAATACATTTAAAAGAGGTCTTTTCATTGGATCAACGTTTTGTGAGATCCAATCAAATTTGGGATTTCGGGATTGCAGGCTTTGGAAATCTTTTGTAAAAGGAGGTTTATAAAAACTATTGACCACGCTCAGTAGGTAGAGACTACCGTACTCACTACCCTACTTCTTCAATAATTGTGTTTACCAAGTAACTCTAAACAGTTATTCAATTTGATAAAATGGTGTCTGCATAGATAAACTTGTTTTTATATTGGACAACTAAGATCTACCGCGAATCAGAGAACAGAAGTCATGTCAAAGAAACGGCCGGCAAACGACCCATCATGGAGTGGAAGCAACACAACTTACAAGGACAAGATGGAGCAGATGACCCAGCAAGAGCGATTGATAGAGGAAAAGAAGAAACTGATTATGGAAAAACTGCAGGCGCACCCCCCACAACCTGACATACCCAAAAGTTCCACGTATGTACAGTATCTATGAAGAATTGTATTGTTATGTCATTGTTGAGTGAATTTATATTTTTTGATTGTACAAGTGTGATATTCAGGTAAGAAATGGAATGTTGAGTAAATGTCAGATTTACTGTGAATAGACTTTAATTCACAATGATTTTATATCATGATATCAGATATACTGATAATCTGGTTCAGGGCTACTTTTTGCAACATATATGGCCAGAAATTAGTCCTGACTTTTACCCCTTTCTATTTGTAACCAGTAACATTGATTACATCGGTAACAATGTTTGATTATGAATGATTTTCAAGAACTAATTTCTGGTCATATCTATTTTTGCGAACATGATGTAAACGATCTCAATATTAATATACCAGAGGCATTAAAAGACTTAATAGCAACAAAAACTGTTTGCGGCAACAAGGCTCTCACAAGCCTCGCTAAAATTTACCGGGGTTGTATAAAAGTTTGTTTATAGTATAAATATGTTTATAATTAATACATTTTGCACTTAAAAATATGTGAATGAAAAAGAATTGAGCATTGCAAAAAAGATTGTAATGGTATGCATCCTATTAAATAATATGTAGCTCTATTACTTAGAACTATTTTAACAAGAGCTTGGACTTTGGTTAGTTGTGTCGAACAGCAATGTGACGTACGTCTGACCATTTCATTGCTGGCCACTCAGCCATGGCTCTTTGAAATCAACAAGATTTGTCTGGCTTTTGAGCTAAGACTACGCAATCGGTGCATTTTCGCTTGAAAACGCGTCATTTTTAACTTGTTTTGACCCAAGATAAAAGATAGCTACGTTCAACTGAAAGTCCAAGGACTTGTTAAAATGGTTCTATAAGTGAAATTTGGCGTTGTGCATTAAATAATGATGAAGAGCTATAGTTCTTCACATCTTACAATCTTGAAATTTATTGCACAAAATATGTACAAACTTTTCGAAAGATTAACCTAATTTCCTAACACAATCTTTAGAAATATTCAATACCAAAACAATAAGCTTTTGTTAGAATGTCGCTGTAATTGCAACAGACATTTTCTTAGACATGCTCATGTCTTCAAAAAGAGAAATATGTTAAATTCATTTGCAGATCCTCATTAGAATTCTTCACTTCTGATAATCAATTTTGTAGGGTTGTAAAGAAAGCAGGATTACCTTCATGGATGAAAAAACCAAAGGCTGCTAAAGAAGCTGAAAAAGAGAAAGCAACCCCCAGTCCAGAGTTTTTCTCCAATGATGGCAGTTTCATGGATAGGTTTTTAGCAATGCAAGGTGAAAATAGATGCACTTTACAGCCATAATTTTGTTCTGAAATTGAACTTAAAAATCATTTTGAAGGTTTTTTTATCTTGTTTTGCAACATATATAATATGTATTTAAATGATAATAAATTTTCGAGATGTAATAAGCATTTTGTGGTAAAAAATATTTAAGTTTCAAAAAATGAAATGCTAAGACAGTGAGGAATACTAAAAGGTGAAAATCAGATTAAAACCCAATAACTTCTTCTGCGTGTATCCAATTTCTGCTTTGTTCACGTCGATTTCCGACACACGGAAAATAAATCAGCGCATATTAAATACAAAGTTTTGGTCTTGTAAAAGAGTGACCTCTTTGCCTATAAAACAAAGAGGTAAGCAAAATTACAGTAAACTATGTTCAGCTAACAGGTCTTCATTGTTTATTAAATAATCCATTAACAAGCTAATTAAATTTGGTCACGTTCCTTGCATTAACTGTTGTTTAATTATACCTGTGCTACAAGTATATGTAGATTTACATGATTTTTTGATCTATGATTGTATCTCTGAAAATAATTATCAGTTATTATTTCACATTACAGAAATCATGTCAATTGTTTTATCGTTTGAAATTTTTATTAAGATTTAAGAGTTAAAATTTAGATAAAAACAATCTTTCATGAATTATTTTTCACTTTGACTTTGAAATAGTGAAAATTTGATTCGCATACAGAGGCATAGCGCACTTAATATACGATTTGGCCTCAAATATAGCCTTTTGCAAACATCAGACATTTTCAATACATGTATTAAACAATATTTAGTTTAAATATATTCAAAGATATGCAAATTACACAATCACCATGCTCTAAGAGTCTTAATTATCTTACACTACATCATTTATTAAAGATATTCAGGTTTTGTTAGGGATATATAGGAAAGTAGTTAGTATATGATAGATAATTGGATATTTCATTTGACTATTTGAACCACTCTAAACCAAAGACATCCGATTAAAATTATGTTCTACAGGTATTGTAGTACACGTTTACATTGAATAAGTTTTGGTTTAAATTGGTATTCATACTGAAAATTAGACAAGTATTTTAATGAGAGTCTTTTCTAATACAATGATCATGTTTATAGCCATATATATATAAAATGCATCTGTTGAAAATGTTAGATGCGTGGCCAAGTGGTAACACGGAGGTCTTTTTGATTTTGTGGTCGCTGGATCGAATTCACTAAGTAGTAATTTTTTTCACTTAAATTGAAACATGAACAGAATAGAGAGATTAAGTTACACGCATCTAATCTTCTTTTTTTTAAAATTATCTTGTTTAATTCAGTCTGAGTATGAGTACACCCAGCATTTACAGTTCTCTTCATTAACACTGCACATGTACTATATTCACACTTAGATCCATTGCACTTTGCTTGAACTTATCACGGTTCAGAATATCAACTACTGTTATACACAGAGTTTCCTGAATTTATGACAAATCAGTTGTTACAGACACCATTATAAAATCAGAACAGCATATCCAGGTTTCAAAAATCATATTGCGACAGCTAGGTACCTGATCAAAGGTATTTTAGTAACAGGTACTTTCTGTCCAAACACAGGTGTGGGCGAAATAATGGGAAAAGGCACTATACCTCTTTTTATATACTATTTTAAGTTATAATTTGTGGAAAAAACATGACACAGAATAAACCTGATATAAGGTATATTGATATTTTTTTAAAATAACATCATTAGAAGAATGAATCTGTTTCTATTACAGCCGCTGCAGCAGCTGGAAAATCAAGCTCTGGTTCAGATAAAAGTGAGAAGAAAACTGAGAAGGACAACAAATCTGACAGCAAGCCTATGAATATCAAAGATCTCAAAAAAGATCCTCAAACAGTACAAACTCTTACTAGACCAGAAGCTAAAGTGTACAACCCTTCCAGAGAAAATGATGATAAATCATCAAAGGACCCTGAAAATAAGTCTGGGTTTTCAAGGCAAAATAGTTCCTCATCTGTAAGCCAATCCCCAGCAAACAGTCAAAGGATGTTTCCATCTGGACCAGCGAGGACCCAAGCTCCTCAAACAAGAGGTCCTGCTCCTCAGCAGCCACAAGTTGCTCCGAGGCCCCCACCTCAGCAGTCTCTCCAGCCTCCCTCTCCCAAGCAGCAACAGCAGCCTCCTGGCCCTCCACAATTTCATGCAGGACCACAACAGGCTCCAGCTAGGCCTCCACCTCAACAGATTCATCCTGGTGGGCCTCCATCCTCACAGATGCCTCCGAGTGTGCAGAATCCTAATTTTCCCCCAAATCCCCAACAGACTCTGCCGAATGTGAGCCTGCCACCACAGTCTGTGGCCTTCTCTCAAGCTCCTGTCTTGCAGGAAAATCCTCCTTTTATGCATCCCCATCCAAATGCACCTCCAGCTCAGCAAACTAGATTTGGAGGACCCCCTCCCCCAGGGCCAAATCCTGGAATGTTTCCTCAGGGGCAACCTTCCATGCCTCCTATTTCTCAGGCTCCTCCCTTTGGACCACCAAATTCTTTTGGTGCCCCTCCACCTCCCCCACAGTCTCAAAGACCTCCTGCTCCAGGATCTTTTGCTCCGCTAAATCCTCCACACCCACAGGGTAATTTCAATGGACCCCCACCCTCCAATTCCCCACCAGCTCAATTTGGTGGATTTAATCAACAGCCTCCCCCTCATCAAAATCCTGGCAACTTCCCACAAGTTCGGCCCCCAGTTTCCAGTTATGGAGGACCTCCACCCCCTCCTCAAGTAGCACCATTTGGTCAGCCCCCAAACCAGCAACCACAAATGAATTCTGGACCATTTGGCAGCATGCCTAATTCACAAGTACCAAGCAGGCCACCTGCTCCACCTACTTCTTTTGGAGGACCACCCCCACCTCCAGGAATGGCAAATTTTGGAAATCCTGGCCAACCTCCTCATCCAGGTGCCCCTCAAGGGCCCCCTCCCCCACCTGGAAACTTCCCTGGGCAGCCGCAAATTATGCCTCCCCAGTCGTCGGCTGCATTTGGAATGCCTCCTAGGATCCCTCCTCCCCAAATGACACAGCCAAACACAATATTTGGAATGCCCCCACAACAGTCAGGATCACTGTTGCCACATCCTCAAGTCCAGAGGGGAGAGAATACCGAGGTTGTATATGGAGAATATGGACCAGTGGTCATCAAAAAAGAAAAGATCGAAATAAAAAAGGAACCTTCCTCATCAGACTATGATCCATCCATGCCAACAGAAGAAGATTCACCAGGTATTTACCAACACTGTTTCAGGTGGCAACATAAAACAGAACTGGTAGACTAATTGTTCTCCAACAATTAGAGGTCTTTCCACCTCATTGTTTTTTATGTTTGAAATAAGATTGCTTCAATAGAATAAAGTATTTTTTCTGAGTTACTTCATAAAAAAAAGTTTGCAATTTTTTATTGCTTGACCTTGACCTTTGACCTTTATGTCATTTTCATCTGACAAGGTAGATGCTTCAATACCAAGTGGTCCGATGTATCTATGATTATTGATTCAAAAGTTATTTGTGTTTTTTATTGAATGTTCGAAACTTTCGAACTGCTAGAAAGGGACTTTGGACCCTGTCGGTATGAATAGATTGAAGAAGCGTCTAAGTGTACTGAATACATTAGTAAAGGTTTTAAGTCTCTATCTCTAACGGTTAATGAGGAGTAGCGATAACAAGAATTTTGTACAATAGGGGCAATAACTCTATAATTGTTACATGGTAAGGGGCAAAGGGTTATATTTTGAAATGTCTTAAGATGTCCTACTACATCCATGAAAAAGTTTTTCTCTACCATCCTAAACATAAGATATCTAAAAACTCATGAATTAAGAGCTTTCCAAATGACCTTGACATTTGACTTTTATGTCATTTTGTTCGGCCAAGATAGACGCTTGCATCCCAAGTGGTTCGAAGTCTCTGTGATAGGTAATAAAAAAGTTGGAAGTGATTTTATAGAAATGTAAATACTTTCAGAGGCAATAACTACTAGAACGGAGGCTCAGATCCTTTCGGTATGAATAAACTGAAGAACCCTCTAAGTGAACTGAAGACATTGGTAAAAGTTCCAAGTATCTATCTCTTTTGGTTTCAGAGGAGTAGCGATAACAAGCTTTTCGTGCAAAATGGGCAATAACTCTGAAACTATTTAAAAGAAGGAGCCAAGGGGATATATTTTAAAATGTCTTAAGATGTCCTATTTCATCCATGAAAAAGTTTTTCTTGACTACACTAAACAAAAGAGATCTAAAAACTCATTAATTAAGGGAGATTTCCAGATGACCTTGACCTTTGACCTTTATGTCATTTTGTTCGGCCAAGATAGACACTTCCATCCCAAGTGGTCCGAAGTCTCTATGACAAATAATAAAATATTTTTTTTTTTTTTTTTTATAAAAATGTAAATACTTTCAGGGGCAATATCTACTAGAAGGGGGGCTCAGATCCTTTCGGTATGAATAGATTGAAGAACCCTCTAAGTGTACTGAAGACATTGGTAAAAGTTCCAAGTTTCTATCTCTTATGGTTTCAGAGGAGTAGCGATAACAACCTTTTCGTACAGAGGGGCAATAACTTTGTAAGTTTTGGGAGTTATCACGCAAAGGGTCATTTGGTACCATAACTTTTAATGGCCAATAACATAAAGAAAAAATTGTTTCAATATGCCTAATAATAAAAAAGCTGTCCCTTGGAAAATAGAGAAAAATAGACTAATTGTTCTCGAACAATTAGAGGTCTTTCCCCCTCGTTGTTTATGTTTAAAATAGGATTGCTTTAATAGAATAAAGTATTTTTTCTGTGTTACTTCATAATAAAGTGTTAAACAATTAAGATTGCAATTTTTTATTGCTTGACCTTGACCTTTGACCTTTATGTCATTTTGATCTGACAAGGTAGACACTTCAATACCAAGTGGTCCGATGTATCTATGATTATTGATTCAAAAGTTATTTGTGTTTTTTATTGAATGTCGAAACTTTCAGAGGCAATAACTGCTAGAAAGGGACTTTGGACCCTGTCGGTATGAATAGATTGAAGAAGCGTCTAAGTGTACTGAATACATTAGTAAAGGTTTTAAGTCTCTATCTCTAACGGTTAATGAGGAGTAGCGATAACAAGCATTTTGTACAATAGGGGCAATAACTCTATAATTGTTACATGGTAAGGGGCAAAGGGTTATATTTTGAAATGTCTTAAGATGTCCTACTACATCCATGAAAAAGTTTTTCTCTACCATCCTTAACATAAGATATCTAAAAACTCATTAAAAAATATATTTCCAAATGACCTTGACCTTTGACTTTTATGTCATTTTGTTTGACCAAGGTAGACGCTTGCATCCCAAGTAGTGCGAAGTCTCTATGATAAGTAATAAAAAAGTTGGAAGTGATTTTATAGAAATGTAAATACTTTCAGGGGCAATAACTACTATAAGGGCGGCTCAGATCCTTTCAGTATGAATAGATTGAAGAACCCTCTAAGTGTACTGAAGACATTGGTAAAAGTTCCAAGTTTCTATCTCTTATGAGGAGTAGCGATAACAAGCGATAACAAGCTTTTCATACAATAGGGGCAATAACTCTGTAATTATTTAAAGGTAGGAGCCAAGGGGCTACATTTCAAAATGTCTTAAGATGTCCTACTATATCCATGAACAAGTTTTTCTCTACCACCCTAAACAAAAGAGATCTAAAAACTCATTAATTAACGGATTTCTTAATGACCTTGACCTTTGACCTTTATGTCATTTTGTTTGGTCAAGGTAGACGCTTCTATTCCAATTTGTCCTAGATCTCTATGACAAATAATAAAAAAGTTGGAAATGATTTTATAGAAATTTAAAAACTTTCAGGGGCTATAACTGATAGAAGGGGGGCTCAGATCCTTTCGGTATGATTAGAATAAAGAACCTTCTAAGTGTTATGAAGACATTGGTAAAAGTTTCAAGTATCTATCTCTAATGGTTTCAGAGGAGTAGCAATAACAAGCTTTTTTTACACAAGGGCAATAACTTTGTAAGTCCTGGGAGGTATCAAGCAAAGGGTCATTTGGTACCATGACTTTTAATGCTCAATAACATAAAGAAAATATATTTCAATATCTCTTGAAACAAAAAAGCTGTCCCTGGAAAAAAAGAGAAGAAAAAAAATAAAAAACATAAGAAATACAAAAGGTCTTTCACCTGACTGAAAGGTGGAAAGACCTAATAAAAAACATAAAGAAAACAAAAGGTCTTTCACCTGAAAGATGGAAAGACCTAATAAAATGTAAAGAAAACAAAAGGTCTTTCACCTGAAAGGTGGAAAGACCTTATAAAAAACATAAGAAATACAAAAGGTCTTTCACCTGAAAGGTGGAAAGACCTAGTTATACATATGCACACATACCTGTATTGAATATCGGAACTGATTTACTTCTTTTTTTCAGTTAAAGTTGCCCCTGACGATGACATCAAGCAAGAGAGAGACCAAAAATCGTAAGTTTTTGAGGAGAAAAAATTATGATTATTTACAACTACCTGAGTTTAAGCTAATATCAATCACACCTTTTGTTGAGATACGAAGAATATTCTAACAGTTTCCGACTTTATCTTTTTTCACTTGTTCATACCATATTTGATTGCAGAATGGTGGCCATGCAAATGAGAGGAAGTGGTAGCAGGTTTGACAGGAAGAGGCCATCTGTGTTTGATGACAATGAAGAAGATTTAAAACCAGGTAAGTGGAAGTGGGTTTGAGTACATTACGTAATGAAAGGGCTGGCACAACCATAGCTGAGTTTACAGCCACTGGGTACCTTATCAAAACAGTCATTTCTAAAAAAAAGGAAGAAAGAAACATTGAAAAAATGATTTTCTTCCAAATCTCAGGGTCAATGGATGGAAATTCATGACATTGATTTTTAATGAAAGATAATTATGATGGATATTTTGGGCATTCATCCCCATGTTATGCCCCATTATCCCCAGGATGATGTTTAATGTCGAAAGGGAGCACTCATTTTGGAGCAAATTTTAGAAATTGGGGTTAAAAAAGCTCTCAAGTTAGTTGTCAAATTTTGGTCAGATCAAGCCTGTTGGCCCCGGGAGCTTTCGATACTGATAGGCTGCTTCTAGTTTCTCCCCCAGAGGACCCCGACACAGTGATACTGGCGGAACAGATGGCGGCCTTCTTTGCCCAGTGCTCTCCTGACAAAGAATTCCAGGCCCTTGAAGACTATAAAGACAACCCGGTTTTCTGGTGAGTATATTTGCAACTTGTGGTTATTTTGATTTTTTGTAGAATGTCCAATACAAAGTGTTTATTATAATCTGTCAATGTCAAATTAAGTATAACTCCGCTTCAAAGGAGAAGGGGATATAATATTATACCGTTGTATGTCTCTGTCTGTCTTTCCATAGAAAGTCTCTGTCTCATTTTGTTTCACAATAATCTCGACAACTATTAAATGCAGATGAAATTTTAACACACCCTTTGTATAGGCATGCCATATGGTGGGATTTATTTTTTAACAAATGCGATGTCAACTATCTGTTAAATGCCGACTTTGCCTATTTTGTGTACCGGTATTCACATCAGAGCAGGGGTATCACTAGCAAGCTTTGGCTCACAGATATGTTTTTTGATCAGTGTGCATGCCCATGATGCCTTTTAACTTCATGTCATGAATTAGTAATTTGCTTCATGATATATATTTGTTGTGGTGGCTAAGAGAAAAATTCTTTAAAAACTTGTATTATGGTTGCCAAAAAAAAAATCTAGCCCACATAATTATACTGGCAAGTTCAGATACTGGTACCAAAAAAAAAGTTCTGCATGAAAGAAAAAAAATGTGTGAAAGCTTGTATTGTGGAATCATTAGATTTCGCGGTGGCTCAATTTTCGTGGAATTCGTGGGTACCTCTCATCCACGAATTAACATCCTCCCTGAATTAATAAATAACTGTTATAAAGTCATGTTTCCTAGTAAGTCTAACAGAATATACGAAATTACGTCCCTACAAACTTGTAAAATTTAAGCGATCCACGAAAATTGGCCCCCACCAAATTTAATGATTCCACAGTATTCTTTATCTCTGTCTGATATATTTTTTTCTATTTTATTGTAGGTTTTTGTATGATGAGGCTAGTCATGCACACAGATACTTCAAATATAAAGTTGCTGAACTGAGGGGACGGAATGTGGATGGCAACGAAGCGGATTCAGAGGAAATGGATGGTATGTGAATTTGTCAGATCATAATTAAAGGATTTACAGTCTCACATAATTAAAGGATTTACAGTCTTACAAATTTACATCAGAACAAAAAAAGGACACACTTTATACTGTTAACATACTTAAATCACCTGATCACCGTTTTCCTTTATTATTGTATGCTTATTCAAGTACATCATAAAGATATATTTTAGGTAGCTTAGATTCCTAATGGAAGAAAAATGGAACATTGTTATTATTATTTTTTTTACTAGAAGATATTCTATCACATGTGATTGTTTTTGAACAGGTAAATCTGCTTCTGGATCAAAAATGAAAAGGAAGAAGAGGAGCAGGTGGGGTCCCCAGGACGACCAGCCACAGGTCCCTCCAGTGGGTGTGGCCATACCTCATGGTAAACTGAAATGCTTTCGAAAACATTTGGGGGGGGGGGGGGTGAGCAATCGGTGTTAGCATGCCGTTATACTTAATTGCTATGATATCTTGTTGGTTCATTTCATTGAGTTAAAGTATTTGAATGCTACCAGTATTCATATCAGAACTACCCAATGGGTATTATACATGTATTGGTATTATTTGTCTACTATAAAGCCTTTTATACCACAAGTTTAATATTTGCATGGATTTATTATAAACTAAGGCTTCTAATTTCTGATTTAAAAACTAGTTTTTTTTTCCAAAACACTGAATGATTGCATACAGGAGTTTTCTAGCCCTGAGTACATAAAATTTAGAACAACTTACCAGTACTTTTGATCTTAGCTGCAAGTTAAAGTAAGATTGAGATCAAAACTGAGGTTGTCTGTGTTTATTATTGCAATCATGCCTTGTTGATAAGATTGTGACTTGCTTGGACTCTTTACTCAGTCGTCCAGTCCAGGCCACCACAGGTTACATTACAAGACTTTGCACGAAAAATGGTGGGCAGTGATACTCTGAGCGAGGACCAGATCAAACAGATCCGCCACCAGCAAGAGGTACAAAAAAGTGAAGTCTAGGGGTTTGATGGTGGTTTAGAAACTTGAATGCGTAGCATTAGGCTGTTTGAAATATGATTTATGCCAAGTGCAAGTTTTTGATAGGAAAAATGAACTGTCAAGCCTTTTGGCAAAATATTCTGAGTTTGAGATTTGATTTGATCCTCAATCATCTTAATGTGCAAAATTTTTTTCAATTTTTGTACAGATGAACATGATGTATGAGTTGATCCTTGCCAAAAAGAAGGTGGAGGAAGCCGCCCTGATGGAGGAACAGATGGCCTCGATGTCTGCTGCCTCATTTAAAAAAGTCAATAAGTACGAGTATGATTCGGATGAAGACGTAGAGGGTGGGACATGGGAACACAAGAACAGAACTGCAGAAATGGAGGCCACCAGAGGTAAAGAGCAAGTTTTCTCTCTTGAGATGATGCAGTTGTGAAATATTTATCACTGAAGTGGATTTGATGTTTTTGTGTCTTAGTTTGATGAGTTTATCATCTGCAGGCCATTTGCAAAAGTTAAGGCATTTGAAGTACAAGTATCTGAAGAGAATTTAAATTACATTTTGTTATTGAAAAAAGGAATTACAGTACTTGGTAATGTAAAGGTTTCTATTCTCAGAGAATTGTTTACATTTTCGTGGCAGACTGGGCAGAAGCCCTTACAGAAGCAAACAAAGGAAAGCACTTCATTGGAGACTTCCTTCCTCCCGATGAGCTGGAGCGATTCATGGAAACATTCAGGGTAAGCCAGTCCTACAGAAATCCTTTCTTCTGGTTTCTTGAGATTTATGACTTTGGTTTTCATTTTAGTGCAGGTTATACACTCTAACACTTGTATTATGATGAATCTTTAATTACTTTCGAATTATGATATAATCCAATGGTTTTTTTTGTTTTTGCATTTTTGAAAACTTTTGTTACAATGTTTTATATAAATACATCTTCTGCATAGGTACTTTGCAGACATCAAACCTTTTGAAACCTCTATATACATTTATCGTACTTGGAAACTTTTTAATTGTTGAAATGGTTCCACAGGCATTGAAGGAAGGCAGGGAGCCAGATCTGTCAGACTACAAAGATTTCAAGCTGACTTGTGATAACTTGGGCTACCAGATGCTGCAGAAGCTGGGATGGAAAGAGGGAGAGGGGCTTGGCTCTGAGGGCCAGGGAATTAAAAACCCAGTCAACAAGTAAGTCTAACAAGTCATAGAAGCAGCAAACATTTTCATCAGAACTGTTAAAGGTCCTCCACACCTTTGAAAATTCTTTCGGATATAGACACCTACATTTGGCATTATAAACAGTTTTACAATCGCTATATTGTGACATGCTGTCATTAAAAGTAAAAATCACAGGGTAGCGAAGAACCTTAACTTCTCTTTAGGCTAGGTTTAAAAGTTCTCTAATGCAACAAATTTTACCTAAAATTGTGGAAATTATATTTCTTGTACAGTAAAATATTATTATTCTTTGATTGAATGTATTAACAGAGAAACAATTTCAAAAAAGTGTGTTTTGACATTTTGTTTCGCTATTCAAACCTCTCGTAACAGTTTTAAAATAGGCTATCATAGTCTACTAGTAAGAAATGAATTATTGAAAATTGAAAGAACAGATACTGGTATTGAAGTAAAAATATATGATGAATGTTTTGGCATGTTTCAGGGGCTCTGTTTCGGTAGAGGGTAGGGGAGTGGGGACGGAACGGCCAGCAGCCCTGGAGAAGGATGATGATGAATTCGATGCTTACAGAAAAAGAATGATGCTGGCTTACCGATTCCGACCAAACCCATTGGTGAGTCTCTTTTGTTGTATTGTTCTGATTAATCGGTATATTTGTTTCTCCATGTTTATATAGAACTTGATCATTTCCTTTTCTGTTCTTTCTTTCATTTTCTTTTTTTTTTCTTTTTATAAAAATCACCATCAATACCTAAATGTACTGTGGAATCATAAAATTTCGTCGTGGCTCAATTTTCGTGGAATTGGTGGGTACCTCTCATCCACGAATTTACATCCTCCACGAATTAATAAATTAGTGTTATAAAACCATATGTCCTTATGTTGGTATAAAAGAATACACGAAATTACGTCCCCACGAACCTGTAAAAGTTAACCAATCCACGAAAATTGGCCCCCACGAATTATAAGGATTTCACAGTATTTGTTTAATGCTTATTTACCTGTCTTTTTTCCCCCCCAGAATAATCCAAGGAGACCTTATTATTGATGTGAAGAAATGGAAATGTGTGCAAGGAATTACGAACAAGTGCATTAGAATTTTATTGAAAATGACAATAGATATATCATACACTTTCACCAGACATGCATGATCTTGCTAAGTGTACTAGGTAATGCACATAGACTGGAGTAGTGTCTGCTATTTCTGAACGAAACAGAAATTAAATTTTTTTTCTTAGTAAATTGTCAAGTTTAATCATTTCATTAGTTTGTTGTCAAACAATATTGTAAAAATGATTTGTGTCTCGTAAAAATCAAATATGAAAATCTGGCGAGAGAAGAAAATATTTATGTACTGATGTAAGAATTCTTTTGAATGATTTTTTTTTTTGAAGGCTTTTTTTAATTTATGAGTTTTGATAAATTTTTTGTTAGAAAACCATCAAAAGAAACAGTGTGCATGTTTTAAGTAAGAGGCAGAGTTTATGAAAATTCATTTAATTCTGTGGGCATTTCTTATTTATATCCTAGCAATTATGTGGTTCATGGAAATGCATCAGTTACATATGCTGCATTACAAGATGCAAACATTGTATAGAAGCCTCTGTATACCTGTTTTCTGTAATACAATTATACATGTAGTTCATTGTTTTTTTTATACATGTATGATTTTCTGATTTGATTTTCCTCTTTGTTCTATTATGACCTAAGCTGTTATATGTTAAAAACATTTCATTTGATGTAATAAAATCGCTGCTAATTGTTGCATTTTGCCTGTTGAACTTTTGTTGCTATAAAAAAGGGGAGGGAGAGTTGGAGTATGATATCTAAACAGTTTTCTGTCCTAGCAACAGAATCCTAAAGCCAAAAATCATGGATTTTGCAATTTATTTCCACTCGCTTTTGTATATTACTTGCCAAATTTAGCCAAGATTGACAAGAAATTATGGAGAAGAATGATGAAATTTCTAAACCTTGGTGCAGATAGCCCCCTCCCTCCCCCTCTCCAAAAAAAAGTTAGGTCACCTGCAGGTAACCTAACATTTAATTACAAAAATAAAAATACACTATAAAAATGTTTTTTTACGCTTTATTATTTTATTTTTATTAATACAAAAATTTAATCTTTATTTCGAAATCCATAAACATAATGGAACATTTTTTTATGACGCCACATTTCCGTATGTATTGGTCCTCCGTCAGAGTAACCTCTTCTCCTCCTCCTCTCTAATAGCCATTCAATGACGTCGCCACGGACCACACCCATATGTACAATGCTATGACAACGCCAATCCACGCGACTCCAAACCCTATCGAGGCGAAGGTCAGACCCCTGGCCCAGGCGTTACTAGACCTTGCCCCCTCAGTGTCACCCGCGAGAAACTGGCTCCTTGCCTGTAAAATATAACGTCAATCAGAAAGTACGAAGCATGGTTAACTTCAAATTATAACGTACTTTCTATCAAATCATTAATTTCCTCTGTGTAACATTTTTTGCGAGTTCTGATTTCGGCTAAGATAGCACTTACGTTGACAGCAGCAATGATGGCGCAGATTCCTGTCGGGAAGAAGCAGCAGAGAGTGACCATAACTGCGGGAACCGTCCAGTCACGCTCTGGAGGAGTAACGATAACTGGTGCTGGCTGGAATCCACCGGCTGTCTATAAAAAAATAAATAATCTGTATAATTTTATCATCTATCATAATTCAGTTGTCTCGTGGTCTTTTGACAGTGAACTGAAAGTGTGGACGTTGCTGAAAGTTTGTGCATGTTTTTTTTTCATTTCTAAACAATATATTTTTACATTTTCTGTGAACGAGCACTTACTACGACGGTCACGTTTGACGAGCTTTGATGCATCTGCTGTGGGTACTGAGGCGCATACCCCGGGGGTGGGGCATTCTGGCCGTAAGGGTGTTTGTCTGAAATAAAAAAAAAAGGCGAGCAGGACATAAATTGATGTGTGGATTGTAAATTACATGTATCAAGAGCAGATGACCCGTAATTTGGTTCTTTTGAATTTTTGTGTCTTTGCCGTATTGGTGACAATGGTCTCTGAGCTACATGTACGAGAATTAGTGTTTAGTGGCACACGATTTGATGACATCACTGAGAAACATATAATCGGCCTTACTTCATATTTGCATTTAATGCCATTAAAATGACCTACTCCTCTCGTCCTTTAAAGGAGCATAATCACGATTTGAGGACAAGATCCCACTACTATATACTGTCAGTAGCCCTTTTTTTGCGCTGAATTCCAAAACAAAATATGTACACCATTATTTTTTAAAAAGTATCCAGGGTTAAGACTCTTCTTTTTTAGTTTGACGATTACAGAATAACAGGTGGTTTTAGATAATAGACCTTTCAAAAGCACAAAGTTATAGCTGGTTTGTAACCCGGTTTGTTTTTAATTAATAAAATTGAATATGGATTTGCCTTTAAAATTACAATATTCGATATGCATGTCTCGTTTACATATCACATGACAAAATCAATGTTTATCTCACAAATCACCCAAGTCTAGAAAAAAACAATTAGCCATCAACTAATACCGGTATATACATGTAAATGTAGATCTAATTTACTCAGTATCAGCATATTAAGTTGCGTTAAATGAAGGAAAATGTCATAAACTTGTCGAACACGTTTGCCGGAATGTACATCACGTGACATGCATAATACAGTAATGTAATGAAAGGTCAACTGAGATTTACTGGACCGTTTTTCACACCATCTTTTATTATTTTTAAAGTTTTAATATACATGCCAAGATAAAAATGTCAGTTGTCGATCTGGAAGCAAGATACACATCTGGCGCGCAATTCCTTATATGTTATATAATCAAGACAGCTGTGTTTTTGTTTACTTATAGATAACCGAATTATTTTTTTATCAATTATTGCATCAAATTACTGAAGCATATTAATAATATAACTTAAACAGAATAAAATGTGTTAAAAAAATCCCCACAGAAACTGTGTTCGTGGTTCATAACCAATCTGCAACAAGTAGAGGACAAATCTTTCGTAATTAAATATCATTTTACAAGTCATGTATTTACATTTTCCAGTCATTGTCTGTGAAAACATTACGAATCGGTTTTGTAATATAAAGTCCAAAATATTTAATCAGTGTTTTAAATATTTTTTGTACAATTGCACAAATTTTTTACAAATACATGTATAATTAGATCTTCAAATATTATGAGGTGATCAAATACGTTCGAGAGTGATAAAATCAATCAACAACTTATAAGTTACAACTTGCAAAAATAAAGTCAAGCGAAGCGATAAGAATGTCAATTTTTATCTAGCGTAGTCTAAGGGGGACGTCAGTAGGTTGCTTTATTGACGGACACATTATTTGTTTGAAAAAAAAAATAGATAAGATGAAAGATTAATACAAAATATCATGCATATATATATGTGTCGATAAAACTGGTGGCTTTTTAATGACAGGCAAATAGATAGTGCGTACTTGTTCATGACATGCATAAATTCACATAAATCTGTTTAAAAAGTGGAAATCGCATGCATGATCTTTGTACATGCTGAAGCAAAAGACTGAAAAAAAATAGATCAGATTTTGATGATTGACTTGATTTATTTACGTATCTACTTACTAACCTACCTAAAATTAATGATTGTTGTAGGCCTATCTGATAAGTAAAGCTAAATATTGTTTTTACAAAAATACGGCGTTGACGAACTAGAAATTACTGGAAACACCCAAAGCGTTTGTGCTTACAGAGAGAGAGAGAGAGAGAGAGAGAGAGAGAGAGAGAGGAGAGAGAGAGAGAGAGTCAGTCATTTCCAATTAACACAAAACCTAGTTAATTTGAAGAAAAAAAAACCCTAGTAAGATCTATACGTACAAGCTTGGTTGTCCATATTGAATTTGTTCGGGTTTGAGATAATGGGTACAGTAAGTCACGAGGGGGTCTGCAGATAACGCAACTCTTTTATAAACAAGTATGGTGGCATATCTCTACCCCTTGTGTGCAAGTTATTTTTCTATCAAATATGTCGACATGCAAGGTAACTATGTTGACATGCAAGATAATTATGTCAACATGCAACATAACTATGTTGACATGCAAGAAAATTGCAATCAGATAAGAATTATACAAAATCTCAAATATCACCCACATGTGACATCTAAGATGCTAAATTCTACCTTTCTATGTCGACATGCAACTTATTTATGTTAACATGCAAGATAAATATGCTGACATGCAACTTTTTTATGTTTACATGCAACTTATTAATGTCGACATGCAACTTATTTATGTCAACATGCAAGTTACGTATGTTGACATGCGAGATAAATATGTTGACATGCAACTTAGATATGTTTACATGCGAGATAAATATGTTGACATGCAACTTATAAGTTGTATGTCAACATAACTTAGTTGTGAGTCGACATAAATATGTTGCATGTTAACATATTTATCTTGCATGTTAACATATCTAAGTTGCATGTCGACATAAATAAGTTGCATGTCGACATAAAGAAGTTGCATGTTAACATAGATAAGTTGCATGTTGACATCAATAGATAGCGTATCTAGCATCTTTGATGTCACTTGTTGGCGATATTCTAAATTTTTTCTAACTCTTATTTGATTGCAGTTTCTTGCATGTCAACATAGTCATGTTGCATGTTGACATAACTATCTCGCATGTCAACATCTTTATCTTGCATGTCGACATAATTAATAGAAAAATAACTTGCACACAAGGGGCAGAGATATGCCACCATAAACAAACTACCTTGTTTGAGTAAATATTGTGAGGTAATCGTGATGTTTTAGAATCAACAACAAAAATAAAAAATCATACAGGTGAAAAAATTAATGTAAAACTAGATAGAAGCCGTATCACCTAAGAAAAAATGGCAAAATGTCTGATTATCAGCATCACTAACTATAAAACCGCAGATTAACAAGCACATTTAAGTCATTTCATTTACATAGCTTAAAATGTGTAAAACACAAGTACAAATCAAGAAATATTGGCAAAACCATGCATCACATAACACTAGTCTTATAACCGATAACGGTAAAATATTCCGGAATGCTCACGACGACGTCTTGCAACAATCAAAAGACCTTAATGCATTTACTGGCATGGCTGTCCTTTGTATTTTAAGTCAGAGAGATGCTTTTGAAAAATAATTTAACTAGAGCAAAGCTTGTTCCACAGCAACGAGTGGGTATTCCGTTAGTGTCGAAACTTCCAGTGGGCGAGGCAATTCTAATTTGAATGATCACTATATCATCCCTCCGAATGTATTCAGAACGTTTCTTTTATCGTGGCTAAGTCTGTAATAAATCCAGAGGTGCTCGAATGTAAGTTCACGAGACTTTCCTCGAGGCGAGTCCGAGATTTGTGCAGTTCCTGTGGAATTTCGAGCAGATAATTTTCTCAAAATGCGGAAGTATTGATAGTTTTTAATATTCTACCTTACTCTGATCAGGGATGGGGTCAATTACAATGGAAAGTAATTAATTAAATTACAATTACTTGCTTAAATTCTTCAATTAAATTACCATTACCATTACAAGAGTTTTCAAATGTAATTAATTAAATTACAATTACTTTGCAAATGTAATTAATTAAATTACAAATTACATTTTGAAATTCATAAAAATTTAATAAAACTATGATTTATCTACAACACATAAACATTTAAGGAGGTATGTCTATAATGTGAATAAAATTTCGTCATAATCAAAATACTTTCACTTTTTGAGAATTTGATAACTACTTTGATAAGTAACAATTTTTGGAAAGAAAAAATATAAATTTGGTTTTATTGTTTATTTCAATACGCAGGTACCGGTAGTCACAATATGAAGGTGTTCCCTACCACCTTAATATTCAATAAACATTTGAAAGTCATATCCGCTAACCTACACCTATCATGTCAACTCAAGTATTTCCTGCCTGCAAAACTATTAAATGAAAACTTTCTCCTTTGCATTTTTATACACTATTTTTTTTCTTTATAAATACAATGCCAAATTACAGGTTAATCTCAGGTAGAGGGCAGACTATAATTGTTATCAAAACACAATTCACACCTGTTGTTCTCTACCTAATTATCAAATGTTTGCAATAAGGGACACACCCTGTGGACAAGTTAGGCATCAAAAACTTAAAACCCATTTGAAGCCATGCATTTTAGCTCCATGTATTTTAGGCTGCATGATAGTTTATATAACACTGTTTGTTTATAAATTAAACAGTGAAGTTTTAATCTAACTCAATGATAATTGACACACTAATTTCTCTAATAAGAAGGGAAATAAGTATTTTTTAAGAAAAAAGAGATCAAGCAAATCATCAAACACGTGTACTTAATTAAATTTGGGAAACTTATGATTAAATATTGAATCACTGAAAAAATTCATTCTGAAAAATATTTGTATGATATATATAATAATAGTTCAATACTTTTTAACTACTCTTCCTAACTTGATCTTGTACCATTGATAGTGTGGGGAACAATGGGTAGTGGACAGCTTCATATTTATATGTACATCAGTGTGTAATTGAAAGTAATTGAAAAGTAATTGGAATTACATGCCTTTTTTTGAAGTAATTAATTAAATTATCATTACATGTAATTGAAAATTTGGTCAATTACACATTACTTTCAATTACATCAAAATTTGTAATTAATTACACTCAATTACCATTACAAATTACCATTACCCCATCCCTGACTCTGATATATGTTAAAACAAAAGAATAAGTATCATTTAAATATCTAACGGTTATTTTAACTAAAACAATGATATTCTTAACAAGGTTTTCGTTCTTGTTTAATCACCCTATACGTGGTTTAAAAGATAACATTGGGTTGTTGATAAAAAATTGCTTTGTTTAGTGCTCTTGGTGTGCAATACAATAGGTGCATTCAGAGTACTACCGGTGGCAGACAAAAGTTACCACTGTTGGAATTTCTTACCATTGGTATGTATGCCAAAACATTTACCATAGATAGACATTTCTGCAGACGATCTAGATCTCTGTTAGCGATAGTAACTTTTTGTGAGGTCACGAAAAATGACGTATTGAACTTTTCCCGTTGAATCTTGTCGTGGCTAAGAAGACCTTCCAAATTTCAACAAATGCAACAAATATTCAGTTTATGTCCGACACTGAGTATGAATTCTTTCTACTTTATAGTCTATAAAACAAATGTATTTCTACAGGTAAAGTGAAACATTTTGGAACATTTTTTGCGTGTCTTTATTTGGTTCATAGAATATGTATGACTTACCGTAATTTCGTGTGTTGTACAGATTTTAATTAGCATAGTTACTGTAGATTCCTTATTAAACGCGAGGAATTAATATCCGCGAGAGGCACCCTTCGCGGAATTTAAAATCTCGCCATTATTTTCTAAGAGTTTGGAACCGTAAGAAATAGAGAAAAAAGTTCCACGTTCCCGATTTTATCTTCTCGCAATTTGATACAAACAAGCGGGATCGTGGAATTCAGTACTCGCGTAATATAAGGAATTTACAGTATCCTGATTATGCTGCAAATTATTCCAAGTACCTGCACAAGATTGTATTTATTTCTGATATCATTTAAAGCATATATTCAGTTCTGTTAGTAGAATTTTGACAATAAGTATAAAAGCTTTATTAAAGCTATACACGCTATAATTTGCGTCAATTTTGAATAAAGTGGAAAATGTATGTGTTTGATTACTAATAAAAGTTACCATTATGCTGTTAATTATAATGCTCAATTCGATCACGTAACAAATATATCAAATATTAAACAATAAAAAATATTTATTTTCCTGCCAGGAAAGTAATGCCTCCTCGTGAATATCAATCTATCACGTGATATCGACAGCTAAATTTAGCCTATCATACCAAAACTTGTGAAGGGTCAACATCTTCATAATTGTGATAGTTTCACAAAGGAAAGGATATTTTCAGTAAAGCATAAATTTGTCCGATATACGGGTACAAA
This sequence comes from Magallana gigas, assembly GCF_963853765.1. Taxonomy (NCBI): domain Eukaryota; kingdom Metazoa; phylum Mollusca; class Bivalvia; order Ostreida; family Ostreidae; genus Magallana; species Magallana gigas. The sequence goes on along the minus strand of NC_088858.1, from coordinate 26,058,242 downwards.
CAGAAGAAAAAATTACAAGCCTGTGAGTAGATATAAATACTGCCTTAAAAAAAATGACGTAGACCTGTGTTTTTCCCCTATGTGCTATTTATAGATACTGTAAGTGTTAATGCAGAAGTAAGGGTATCGTGAATGACAAACGTATTTTACTCATTATACATGTATGTATTTCAAATTAACAACTGTTCAGCATATTAAAAATCAAGTTGGATATTTAATTAGGCAAACAATAACGACTACCTAGTTCTCCGCGGACATGCGCAATGAGGTCGGTTTGCTCTTCCTTTATCAATATTCATGAAAAGGTATATTTTCCTGGCAGGAAAATAAACAATTAAAAATCTATATCTTTGTAACGAGATGGAATTCACCATTGTAATTTACAGATTAAGGATAACTTTTATAAATAGACAAACACATGCGTTTTCACTGTCATTCAAAATTGACGTAAATTATAGCGTGTATAGCTTTAAAATATTGAAACATTTTCTTAGATTTATGCAAACTTCATTTCAAATTAATTTGTGTTTTTAATTTTGTTGGATTTGTGTTCCCTAATATGGTAACCATAAAGAAGATGATGCATGCAATATTCGATTAATAATTGTTGAGAACCTTCAGCTTCTGAACAAACTACAAGAACTGATGATAAATAGGTTCGTTTAACTAGTGAAAATGTATGTACTAAATTTGTTTTTCTTTTCCTTTACTGATCTAGACGTAGTACCTAAACAGTTAGAAAAGATCTTCCGAAAGATCCGATATCTATTGATACTTTTAATGGAGAAATAGTTATTCCGCAAGTATTATTTCAACATGAAGAAGCACATGAAACCACACAACAAGTAGGCCTATATAAATGCAACTCTGTATCCTGTGATGTATTGAGTAAAGCTAGCACCTCAGCCTCAGATAAAACTGTTTCTCAAAGTCAAGCCAGTACTTCAGCCTCAGATATAGTCAAGCACCTCAGCCTCAGATAATTATGTCCTTCATAGTCAAGCCAGCACTCAGATAATACTTTCTCCCAGAGTCAAACCCTAGACAACAGTGATTGTGAAGATTCAGGCATGTGGAGTACAAGGTACATGAATGAGTGAAAGTTATCCACAAGTCGAAAGCTTCTGAATATTTTAGAGGAAGGAAAATGGCTGCACCGGAGTCATTCTGTATCAACGCAAAGTTGTGGTCTGAAATATCGAAGGATCGAGATATCAATATTTGAAGCTAAATTTTTATATGAATGTAAAAGAGGAAATAAAACCATATCTATACAAATGTAAAATGTGGAGAATTCTTCATTGGGATCCATCCATTAAACCATCCACTGGTGCTATGCAGCCCCTTTGGTATGAACAAAGATGAAAGTGATTCAGAAGACACAATGGAACAGAAAGATGATGCAAGCACCAGCAGTGCCTCAAGACCACCCACCCCTGTACTACCCACATCCACGACAAAGAAAAAGCTAGTTTGATGAGATGAAATTATAGTATTTTGAGGAGAGAGACAAATTTTTTTCGAGCTGATAAGGGAAATGCAAAACATCAACAACGAATTTTTAAACAAACTCATTGAAAAATTAGGCAACTGAGGTGCATAGATGCTTTTAAATTGTCCTCTTAATACTTTTAAAGTCACATTCTTTGAATAAGATCGTTCTCATAATATCACACAGTTGGTGCTTATAATTTTTACAAATGCTCAAGTAAGCTTGTCTTTTTTAATTATGATTACCATTGACATGTTGTCAGTTACCGGTATTTACATGGTGAAACATATGATCTATTTGTATGTTTTTTTTTTGTTTATCGCACAATTCAATCCATTATTATTTGATATTATTTTTAGCTATAGAGAGAAATTTATACTTTACAACAATAATAAAGTTGTTAAAATACATGTTTATTGTTCTTAACATTTGCAATAAACACAGTAATTTTGAACAACGATATTATTTATATTTTCCGCGCTACGAAGATTAGTGGGAAAAAATGTCTTGTTGATTCGAGTAAAACATTTTATCCGATGAAATTCACAGTCACGTGATGACAAGTGTATGATGGAGTTCGATTAGCACGAGAAATCAGTTCTAGCTTGTCTTCTGACAAAACGCGTTAAATTTCATCAATAAAACTTTTTATTTTTTATTATACTATGATTTAAATGTTCATATCTGTATTGCAAAGTCTCTGCACTACCCTGGAGACGGCGCGCATTTTGCGATTTTTACATGGTATGGAACACTGGTTTCCAGGGATTTTTCAATTTAATAGCTATATATTTTTGTTTTTTTTTCTGGCCGGTCGATGAAAGGATCAAACAGTTGGTTTAAAAAAAACCCAGTGAAACAGTGATTTTTACATGTATGTACATAATACATTTTTGTATTGTTTACAGTTTAAAATAAACTTTCGACTCCCCTATATGCATTCTGGGCTAGTCGACAAATATATATTTGCTTGTCATTTTTGTAAGAATAGATAAGACACATTATTAATTGAATATAGTTAACAGTCTATTAATTGAAATGATTACGAAAGTTCATCATCTGTTGTCTGGTTTGAAATCCTTAAAGTTGGTGACCATCACGGGCTTATGGCATAAAGTCCGTGTCTGATTTACATAAATATTGTAAAAACATAACCAGCAAGAATAGACTCCACTGGAATTTTTGTATTGGAAAAATTAAATTGCAAACGTCTCCTAAACCGACACTTTAACAAGCCAAACGATATATCGATGACTTGTCTGCTACCACTGTGCTCCCTATTAAATTTTCGTTGTTGTTCAGCTAGGTGGCCACATTATCGAAAGGTTGTTTAACGGTACTGCAATAAAGGAAGGGCTGAATCACCCAATATGACAAAGCCAACAGGTATCTTTGCATCACTGTTTTGTGACAGATAAGACATACGCAGAACAGTGGCGTCGTGTGTGCTTCCGGGATTTCCAGTCCAAACTTAGGTACATTTTGTAAATTCCATATTAGTATTGCAAAACACCGAAAGTTGAACAGATTAAAATTTCTTACTGTTGAAGCAGACTTGTGACTGGTGTTTTGGGACATTTATTGGAATGTGACTGCCATCCAAAGCACCCAAAAATGATTTTAATAAATCATAATACTTCCAACTATGACATCGTTTATCATAAAAGATAAGGGTTATAACTTTGATCCATCTTGGGGACTCCCATTTTTACTTGCCAATAATACTTTTACATGCATTCCAAATGATGGGTGTTTCTAAAACGCGGAACGGAAAACGGAACGGAAAGCGGAACGGAACGGAAAACGGAAAATCTTATCTAATGTTATTTACTTCATAGATTTGTTAATCATGCTAAAAACGATATTTTTATTTTTTTTGAAAGATAAGCAATATAAGATTATCTATTCAAGAATAATTATTTCACTCGATATTCATATATACCTCGGGGTTCAAGCGATTCTCTTTCAGAAGCATTCACAATTCTCATTATTCTTGATTAAAAACGTCCTCTTCTAGCTTATCAGCTGATTTCAATACACGGCTGAAAATAAAGAAGTCTACGGTGTTTTGAATTTCAACGAACCCGGGTGATAACGTTGAAAAATTGTGCAAGGTCTTCCGAGTAACTTACAAATGGAGAAAACTTATCAACATTTTCCATTATAAATCTCCGTAAGAAATTTGTTTTCGATCCTGTGAATTTTCTAATTAAAAAAATGATAATGTGTCAATGAGGTTTTGTTGGATATTTCCCGTTTGATCAATTTCAATTGCATCTTTTACAGTTATGTGGTTTTTTTTTAAATCGTACAAATGTGCTGCATGAATATTTTGGGATCGATAGACTATAGTCCCAGTTTATAATCGGAAAATTAAACCAGGCAACGTTTAGAGCTCTCTATTCGGATCATATGTATATAGCTGCAGGAATAAACAACTGCCAAGAAATGCAAACGTTAACAAAATTACATTGCTAAAAATAATAGTTTCAGTAAGTACCGGGTATTTTAATTTTTAATGTATTTTAAATGTATCGTCTGTATGATTTAAGATCGTATAGAGCACCGAAAATTCAATGTTGATGTAAGTATAAATATAAAAATACTCATTAAACTCTTTCACTAACTGCGTACGTTACGTGGATGTGCCAGCAATACCATATATGAAAAATAAGTAAAAAGTTGTCGCTATTTTACTTGTTCAATCATTTTAATGTTTCACAATTCGTATAAATTTGATTTTTTTTTGTTTCGTACTAATACAATGCTATATTTGATAGACATTCATAAGAATATCAATAAGGCAGCAACATGTTGATAATCATTCATTAGATATGAATAAATGATACAAAGTAAATCGTTCTTGGCCAGTCTATACCCTTTTAGAGCGATAAACGTGATATGTTATTTTCCGTTTTCCTTTCCGTTCCGCTTTCCGTTCCGCGTTTTAGCAACACCCCCAAATGATTGCATATTAAATATTCTGAATTACTGAGAAAAACAAATTCAATTTGATGATTATAAAAAGCACACTTACTAATATATTATTTAAATATGCAAACACACTAATGAAAATGTTTTACTGTCCTTCTTATATGACATCATTTGCTTTTATTATGGCTAATCATTTGAATGCATTGCTGCATTTGCATAAACCTACTGTTGCGATCTCTTGTAAGAAAAGTGATTTTTACATTGAAATTTTCACCTTATGACGAGGAATAAATATCATTTTTGCAATTATTGTAATCTTTGTATAAATATGAAACATTTAACGATCGGAAAATTGTATTCTTGAATAATTTCCCATTAAGGATTCAACACATATCTTTAGCTACCGCAAACGTTTCGAGAACTGTGGCTCTGGCTTAGCAAACCAGGCCCCGAGGTTATAAAATTTTTTTCATACTCGTACTCAAATTAGTTCTCCGTACTCCGAGTATGTGATCCATTGAGTACGACATTAAAACCCGAGGTCATAAAAGTTTTGGAGTGCGTTTTCCGCTGAGTACTATTTGGAGTATGCTCAACTACTCGGTGAATGAAAGAACAAGGGCGTACAAGGCATTGTATATCCCCCATTCGGAGCATTGAAGACGAAAGAATTTCAATTCAAGTTAGAATATTAATTTTATTTTGACTTGTATACATTGTTTTCATTATAAATTTTACGATGGAAGTCAATGTCTTAAAAAAATAGGTATATGTTTCCAAATTAAGCCGCACACCGTTTTTTGCCTAAATCTTGTTCACTGTTCTTGATTGCAAAATTAGGTATGAATGGGTCCTGACTCCATCCTAAAAGTACTTTAATTGAAAGAATAAGTCTATATTAATTTTTATTATTGATTTAATAAAATGGGGTCTAGACCCATAATTAGTGAAATTTGTGATTTTCACCGAAAACGCTTTACTTTATCAATTATTGTCAAAAAGTTGAATTTATTCACATGTACTCTAATGTGTCAACGTTGCTCACTGTGATAGGCGGAGACTCGAAGTCCATCCTTCTTCATGGAGAGGGTGTTTGAATCGTATAGACGGCGTTTTAATTTTAAATTTTATTTCGTTTGCTTTCAAGTAAAACATGTTTTGCTTTTTTTATTGGATTTTTATGAAAAAAATATATAATAACATTTATGTAATGACAACAATAACGTAATGATCATAATCTCTACACACAATGTCGGATAAAAATAGCGCTAGCACAGATATGAGATCATGCTGTAATGCTTAGAAAGCATCAAATAAACCAAAGGAGGCGAGCAGCAAGTGTATGTATTATTGTATTTGTAAGAGAATGCAGTTCTATATTATACATGTACAGGAACTGATGCACAGCTTCAAATATAAAGATTTTTATATGTTCACATGCCATTTCAAAATCCTGGGTACGGGGAATTTGTCAGGCCTTGTACGCTCTTGTCCTTTTACGCATTTGGAGTAAGATAGAGCACGGCAACTCATGTAAAAAGTCCTGGTTTGTGGACAAACTGTACTTGTATTCAGATAAACTATTTTAAAACAAATTGAAATACATTATGTGCATGTACATATTCCTTTTTTTTTTATCTGCAAGCAATATGAGAGAATCTACAATGCTTGAACTTTTGAACAACAAAGACGATAAATTCAGGATTTTAAACCGGGTTTCCCAAAAGAAAAATTAGATCATTGAAATGGTGAAAATGGCGTGTGGCTGTCAAAAGGGCACCCTTATGGTATGGATAACTCCTACTACATTTTCTAAGATAGGTAGTTGTTCTTTTGCAGATCAATTTAACATATATAAGAGGTGTACATATTGCTAGGATTTTGATTTCGGATGCAAATTTATGGAAAAATTCCAGCTGTCGAACTTAGTCATTTTTTGGCAAACTATTGCATATAGGGTACCCCTATTGTACGGATAACTTCCCCTATAGTTATTCAAGATAGGAAGCTGTTCTGTTGCAGATCAATTGTACATATATCAGCGGTTAGCATATTGCTAGGATTTTCATTTCTGATAAATTATGGAAAAATACCAGCTGTTAATATTAGTCATTTTGCGCAAAATATTGCATATGGGTACCCCAATTGTACAGATTTTCAAGAAAGGAAGTTGATGTTTTGCAGATCAATTGTACATATAACAGAGGAGGCATATTACTAGGATTTTAATTTCTGATAATTTATGAAAAAATACTAGCTAGCTGGCGAACTTGAGGGAGAGAAACGTTATGTGGAGGCCCACTATTATAATAAGTATCACGCCGCATTAGATTCAGTACCATTTTACTGCAGCCTGTGCCATTTTATGGGGGAAAACAGAGAGGGAAGTGCTTGGCACACCAAAGGATATCGCCCCCACAGACCTTCAAGGAAAAAAGGCGGAGGACATATTAAAGTATGTGCATAAAAAGGAGGATCCTCTCCAGTTGACAGAATTACATGTAAAGAAGTTAACCTGGGAGGAGAGCCAGCGGATCTGGATGAAGAGAGCAAAGAAGTCCAATGAGGAGGGGAGTACAACAGCCGGAGACAATCTGTGGGTCCAAACCGAAGCAGTAGTACCAGAGCCCTTGACAATCATCCCAGAGCCGCTGATAGAGGATGAGCCAGTGGTGCCAGCACCAATCCTTCCGGAAATTCCATTGCCAATCAACACGGATGATGCGAAGGAATCCAACGTTCTCGATGAGATTCTTCAACAAGAAGGAATTGACCAATTTGCAGTAGAAAGCATAGAGAACGAAAAGATGGAACTTATGAGAGACACTTTAAGCGTGCTGAGAGAGCTGTTAGAAGCCACAAAGCAAAATGGTCAGCTCTTAAGTTAACTATGGTAAACACTGGACTACGTAAGAACACAATAGTATTAGAAGAAATAGCGCAAAACACCAGAGAACAGAGGAGAGAAGAGAGACCACTTCTTTCAGATCTAGCACCCAACGACGACCGGCAGTGAGATCTATAGTAAAGAAAGTTGATTGAAACTTTATAATGGACCTTGTGTATTGTGTTTAAGTACGTGTTATTATGTGATTTGAATTGTATTGATTTTGTGACAACTATGTTCTGATATGTTAATGTATATACAGTGAAATGTGATCCTTTTTTATAACATGTATAGTACATATATGGAGCATATGAATTGATTGAATTGAGGAATTATAAGTATTGTATGTATATTGGGGATCTTGTTTGTCATACTTAAACCTAATTATATAATTCTTTGTATTAGAATTACTAGTATTACCTAAAGCTTTGGTGAGGACACCAAACAATTTTAAGAGGGGGACAATGTGACGATTGTGACTAAAGGTAGAATTGTATTTTTATAATGTAATGCTTTATGACATGTTCCCCTGATTTATCGATTGAATTTAACAGCAAGATATCTTAATTTGTACTATTATTACTTACTACATCAGATGAACTTGATTATTTGATTGTATTTCAATCTTCTAGGTCTTTTATTTTCGTTGGCAAACTCTAGTTTAAACGTGTTCATGGTTTTTCCAAGCCTGAATCTTTTCGTTTTGGCAAAATATTGCATATTGGGTACCCCTATTGTACGATAAACTCCTTATACAGTTTTTCAATATAGGAAGTTGTTCTGTTGCAGATCAATTGTACATATATCAGAGGTGTACATATTACTAGGATTATGATTTCTAATAATCTATGGAAAAAACCCAGCTGTTGAAATTAGTCATTTTTGGGCAAAATATTGCATATACATGTAGTCTATTGTACGGATAACTCCTACTACAGTTTTCAAGATAGGAAGTTGTTCTTTTGCAGATCAATTGTACATATATCAGATGTGTACATATCGCTAGGATTTTGATTTCCGATTATTTATGAAAAAAATATCAGCTGTTGAACATTGAACTTAAATATGTTTTTGGCAAAAATATTGCATATAGAGTATCTCATTTCTATTGATGAGTAGTGTTCATCAATTCAGGGTTGACAAATTATTAAAATACATTCGAGTTGTTTTTCCAAATCTTCCGGAAAGGCCCGAGAAGTTGCGATTGTAATTGTCCCGTATTATATAAGGAATAAGGAATCATTCTTTGAGTATTATGAGGTGATGATTTCGGTCGGGGCGTGGTCAAATCAAATAAAGCCCGAAGGGCTTCATGATAGATTTGACCACGCTCCGACCGAAATGATCACCTCATAATATTCAAAGAATGATTCCTTACTACTTATATTTATATTATTTCTAATGTGCACGATTAAAGATCTGATAATTATAACATTTTTACCGTTGTTTTAATTCGTATAATTATGCAAACCCCACTGGCGCCCCAGGAATACGTCATTTGACACTTGCATCACACGTGTGTTGTACATGAAAACTCACAGACATGTATTGAAGAGTCAAATTAGCAAATTTATTAAGTCGATACAACAAATTATCAAATCAAATATCATTTGATTTTTAAAAAAAATGTGTGTAATTGCAAAATAGTAAATAACTAGAGTGTTTATTTCGTGATAGCGGAAGGTACTTTCCTCCTGCGCGGTAAGGCGGTCGATCTACACCTCAGTCGAGATTGTACTTGATGGTAATGGAACAGTTCTCAAAGCGGGAGTTATTCAAAACTCCAGATTTAATGCTCGAGTCGGACATGGTGGAACAATTAAGTTCATTTTTGACAGGTAAGTTGGAATTTACAGAATTATAGGGAACGATTTGAAGATTCTGTGATTGTTGGCCGGAAATTACACATGAATCTTCAGATGGATCATTTATTTTGACACTTGCGGTGGTTATTGTGGATAAAGTTGCTCTCGCACTTTTTTGGGGGGTAGAAGACAGTTCACGATTATAGCTACGTATGGAAGCTTCGTTGCGATGCCCGGAGAAGTACATGATGTGTCTTGCTTCAAATCCAGCGTCGTTCATGACCTGAATTGCTGTCGCTCTTAGACAGTGAGCTGTGTAACGTTTGCACCCGGCGGCCTTGCAAATATCCGGAAGGAAATTAACATATGATCGCTTTTTCATGGGATCGGCTGTGTACCATGTGTTGCAATCTTTCGGGTAAGAAATGGCATCTTTAACGCATTTATTGAAAAGAGGAGACGCATTTGGGTCCGTTTTAGACAAGAAGAACTTCAATATCTTCACAGGACAAGTTTCGTTTCCAGTTTCATACATTCTTTTGTCGTTCAGTGCTTCAAGTTTGTGAATGCCACCTTGATAGTTTTTTTGTTTTGTTTCATGCTTCAAACAAGCATATATGGAGCCTTCTTCGTCAACTTTGAAATCGAAGGAATCTACCCGAAGCTGATGATGGAATTCAAGACCCCGAGACACAAAATGTATTGCGATGATGTACCACATTGCAAGTCGCAGATTGACTGGAGAAGAATATGCACTCTCCAGGTAAGCAGAAATTTTCTGTAAATCTGATTTGTGAATGATCTCCTTATGAGTTGTAGGGTGAGAAGTTCCAGTGACCATTCTATGCTTCATGAGACCGGTCAAACTTTTATTTGCAGTTTTGAACGCCTTATCGTTTACAATGTCTATATTTCGACCGATTTCGGATAAATGCCTGTTTATGGCGGCTCTGATTGCTTTCATTGTATTTTTATGATATTCGGAGGTATGCTCCTTTTTCGGGTTTTGGGGTTTTGCTTCACAGTAAAAGCGACTGAGTTTTTTCGCCAGATCCTCCTCGCAAATCTCAGCCAGATCTAGAGGGACCCCAAACGTTTCAATATGCCAATCTGTAATAGAAAACGCACAATGATATCCATGTTTTGACAGTTATTTGAGAAAAAACTGTAACTGCATAATATCGGCTGTTTTTGTTTGCGTTTAATTGCTGCTTACTAATATTTACTTTTTTAGAAAAAAGAAGCGTACCTGTAAGAATCTTTATACCCCATTTGGTGCTATGTTTTGTAGCATTTGATTGTGTGAGTTCCTGAAATCCTTTAATTTCGTCGTCGGAAAGCTTGGCAAAACGAGTACTTGTTGGCGTTTCTGGGGCTGGCAACCCGGGATTATCGGATTTTTTCAAATCGGCAAATGCCTGTTGGGTTAAAGTTATATCGATGTCCGAAACGACCATTTCGGATAGAAAATTGTCAAAATCAGAATCAAAACCTTCTAATTTTAATTCTGACAGGAGGGCTTCATAATTATCCCCACTAAATACTTCAAAATCGCCATATTTTACCGCATCTGATATATCGTCGTTCAAGGTGGCTGCATTCGATCGAAATAAAAAATGAAGTGATCAGCAGACGATCATTATAAAAAATCTATTCATCAGCAGACGGCTCGTTTATATAAAATGTTTAAATTGCATATTAAGATATTTTTCTATAAATTTTATTTAAAATGGTAACCTTTACATGCTCATTTTAATTTTCATTTATTTTGTGTGCGAAAAGAAAACATTTCAAAACCACTACTTTTTTTATTTAGCACATGCAATGTATTATTACGCGCGCCGTGCAGCCAATACCGTTTTCGGTGTTGCTATAAGACACGCCCATTTTGTGTCACTCATATTTTTTGATGTTATTCGTTTTTAGGGTTCAAAATTGATTTGTAATGTTATCACAGAAAAAGACAGTTGAAAATGTAAATATATTTGTGTACAAACAAAGAGAAATAACTTTGATTGTGCATTGCAATGAATACCCATATTCAATAAAAAAAAATACTGTATGTGTTTGCGTAATTTAATTTTCATATATTATACATATTAACGCAGTATAGATACATAAATGCAACTTCAAATAAATCAGTTCAATTGCAAATAATTTAATATATGAACACTCTCACGATCACTTTATCTAATTATATCCCAGCTTTGTCGAATCCCCGAGTGATCAATTCCTTGTCTACCAAGCTGGCCAGTTGCTTTAACGAGCCATTTCGCATGGATGGGTTTTATTTTAGACAAGCACATTCTCAATGTTGACACCTTTTTCCAGAGAACATTTTACTTCGTTGGCGTAGACAACTGAAATTCGGATTTCAAATCGGCCATTTATTTAGATACCCAGGAGTTTTAATGTGTCGGTACACACCGCTGGTACCAGCTCAACTTTAAAACCCCTTTCATCCCATGAAATTCAGAAGGGATTTGTCTTGGTATGCCTTATAAACATAAAAAATGCACTGTCCTTTTTGCCTCAACGGTAAATCAATTCGTCACGCAAGCGCTCTATGTAAGGAATAATGATTTTATCGACGTACCCCTGTTTCTACATCACTCCAGTGATTTTCGCTATGAAATATGTCCCAACCTTTTGGGAAATTTCAGTTCGGATGACATTTGTCTGTAAGGCCTTCATACAATAGTTGGGAGGGTAGTCAAGCACCGGCTTTTGTAACCGCTAATACGACAGTGATTTGTCGCTTGTCCTCAACACCTTTAATTTGCACTTGTTTTTTATTCTTGTTAACTGTAAATTTTATTTACTTTTTAGAATTAATTTATTAATTTTTAGCTCACCTGAACCGAAGGTTCAAGTGAACCGTTGTCCGTCTCGAAACGTTTCACATTTTAAACCCCTTCTCTAAAACCACTGAGCCAATTTTAACCAAATTTCACACAACACATCTTTACAGAATGTTGAATATAAATTGGTAAAATAAAAGGTCGATTCTTTTTCAATGCGAAAAAAAACCTTGAAACTTTATAAAATAGGAGGAGGTGCATCATCAAAATTCTTCTTCTCGAGAACTTCTGAGCCAAATTTAACCTGTTTTCGTACAAATCATCCTCATGGAAAGAAGAATGTAATTTGTAAAATTCAAAGCAAATTGTTTGGTCAAATGTGAGATAATTACGGAATCGGTAAAATAAATGGGGAGGGGAGTGACAACATGGAAACAGAAGAGGGACTTTTTAAAAAAAAATTATCTTCTCAGAAAATTACATTGCTACAATTTTTCAAAATTTTTAATGCTTGTTTTGATCCAATGAGAATTTATATTGTTCAAATCAGGAAACACATTTTCGTGGAGGAAAATATAAAGCATGTGGTATTTTTGTCGGTCAGGTTTGATATTCCATCGAAAACGGGGTTCTTTGTTTGAAGCAGCCATTTTTAACTTCATTGATAATCATCAATATTCTTTATATTGTGAAAAGGTTCATAAGTAAAGGTAAACTTAAAACATGCAGTATTAATTTTTGCAGATTAAGGGAAATAAATTAATTATGAATTACTTTAGAATGCTCTCTTCGAGTTCGGAGTTCAATATCATAATGATTGATGAATGGATGGTAACAGCGGCGATTCTTCATTCGTTTGTTTGTCATTTCTGTGATCATGTTTGTTCGCCATAAAAATGGTATGCCCAGACTTCGCCGTACTCTGTTGAGTAATATTTAATGTTGCTAAAAATCAAAGTATAGACAAGTCTGGATATAAAATTATTTCACACAAGTTAATGCATAATGCTTGTGATTTTAATTTGTTGAAAACAATTGTTTTATTATACTTCAAGAAAGAAGATATTGGGACATTTTTGATTAAATTATCCGGAAAGTTTATTCTCTGCTCAACCTCATTTAGATATTAAAGAAGGTACAATGTTATAAAGTCAGAATATTTTGGAAAAAACCCCAAAAAGAAACAGAGCATCATCTTTAGCTCACCTGAACCTTCGGTTCAGGTGAGCTTTTCTGACCATTCGTATTCCGTCGTCCGTCCGTCTGTTAACTTTTCGCAATTTTGACTTCTTCTCTAAAACGAATTGGCTAAATTTAACATTTGAACAATGTTACATGTATTTAAAAAATGCATAATATCGTATTCCAATTTCTGAAAAAGGCATTGCATGTACAAATTAAGCATTATCATTTATTAAAAATCCCACTTGTGTCTGTTTTCACTGGTCTGTTGACATGATTGTTTCTTTGATTGTTAGGGCCACGCCGAAACATAAAGCACTATGAGTAAAATGACCAAAACCACGGTTCCAGCCATATATGATGCCAAGGTCAAACGCCTGGCCCAGACAGTACTGGTTCTCGCTCCCTCAGTGTCACCAGCGCGAAGCTGAAACTTGGCCTGTGTAATAAAATATACAATAAGATCTTCAACCACAAGTCTTCTTCAGTATAATAAACAATTGAAATGCAATGCAAGGGTTAAGGGACAAATAGACAACTTAGCGTACATTGATAAGCTGACAGGTGTTGTACAACGACTTGGATATGCAACTGACTAGTAGTAACTCAAATGTAATATTGACTATTTTAAAGTCACTTAAGTGTGCCATTGCTTATGGTCTTCAACCGACGTCAGTTAACAATTTTACATTTATACTTCATGAAAACAGCATGGTAAATTTTTTCCATTTTCAGTTTCAAGCATTTTTAGGATAACAGAAATCTAAATATTAAATTTATGATCAAAGCACCCCCGGGATCTCATTTGCGGGGCCAAAAATGCAAAAACAAAGCTCTTTCTTCACTCCCACGTGGGAAACAAGTAAATTTATTATGATGTTCATAAAACCCTCTACCTAAATTTTGAAAATAATGGGTTAAGGCACATGGGTAAGGTCAACATATACAGACAGTGGAAATAAATTTAATCTTTTGAAATCTCTTTGTCTTCTTCGACAGTTGTAGGATATAAGCTAAATACATTATTATGAGGTTTAATTCATAAATACTTTTACAGAAGTATGAAATTTCTGGCCCCTGGGTGAGGGGTTGAAGCCCTTGGGTTTGGTTAATATGGCCTTATAGTAAATATTTAATATTTGTAAATCTTCTCCGCTATTTCCAGAGCAGGGGGTGATAAACTGAATACATACTTATAATGTTCATAAAGCCCTCTACGTAAATTATGAAATTCGTGGGCCTAATGTTATGAGTTTAAGCCCTTGGGTGTGGGCCAGATGGCAACACAGCGAATATGTATAAAATTTGATAATGCATGCAATATATTCTGAATTTTAACTTTCAATGGAGATCTACTAAAAGCACTGTTATGTTGCCCAAAATATCTTCTGATGAAATATGAAATTTAATGCTCATGGAGTAGGGATTCAGGCTTTTAAATATAGGGGAAATAATGTGCGAGAAATATAATCATATCGTGAACATTTATTTTTTTAAATCAATGAATGACCCGGGTAAATATAGCTGTTGGTAAATATTAAATAATCAAAGCGGGATAACAGCCACAGGGGTCTTGGAAGAGAATGGAACTCAAAATCCAAACACGAGACTCCCTGGAAGGTCATCACCGAGACTGTAATGGCATGTGGGCCTGTAGTTATATAAGACTTTCATTTGGGTAAAATGTATCGTTTATAATATACATATAATAAATCAATTTTAAATAACTAGAACATCAATTAAAATGAACATCTTACATTAATCAGAAAGATAATGGCGCAGATTCCTAACGGGAAGAAGAAAAAGATGGCAAGAACGGCCGGATATGTCCAGTCACGCTCTGGGACAGTGGTGGCAGCTGGTACTTGTTGAAATCCGCCTGCTCTCTTTCAAATCAATAAAAAAAGCATTGTTCAAACTACAGTTCAGTTTTTTAGGTGGAACTAAAGTTACATTACGATACGTTAATACACGAAGCTCCTAGTTAAAATTTTGTTAGAACCGTATATGATTAGTATGTGATTGATAATTTTCAAAAATGAAACCAGACTGTCGTAACGCCAAGAATGCCCCTGTAGACAGCCAAAATTTCGAGTGCCATATTAAGTTTGACTTCTCTTTGCACTTTTTTTAGTTCAAGGGGGTAACTCTGTCAAAAGTCATCTGACCTGGATCAAATTCGAACTTAAGCTGGATATACATGTATTTTTGATGAAATATTTGTATTTACCATTTCAACCTTATACATTTATCCCTTCAAAAGTTAGAGAACGGAAACTGAAAAGGACTACACTTAATATGATCAAATATTTGCCCCAGTTTAATTAATGTTTGAATAATATGGTATCAAAATCAAATATTCATACAACATTATTTAGAGGACGTATTTTATAATAATATTGAATAGTCCTCAATGTTCAATAGCTGTTTGTGTATGACGTCACTATATTTTGGTCATTTTTCCTTCATAGTTTATTTTTTAAAGTATACAGCACAAATCTGCGCACGTACGATTTATGTCTCCCCTTTCGAATGGGAGACATTGTTTTTGTCGATTTTCTTCTAATTATTCTTCTTCATCCAAATTTTGTCCGGGTCGAACTTGATTACCTTTTGACCTTAAGACTTCAAAGTTGGAACAAAGATAGATGTTATTGAGGAGGAGTGCACAACCTCATAATATTTGACCTTTACCTATTTTTTCCTTCAAGGTCAACCGTTTTCTGAAAAATATAGTTCGGACCATAACACAAGATTCCTTGAACATACAGACTTTAACTTGTATCATAGATAGATATAAAAGATAGATATAACCTAGCTGAACCCTTCCAAAATTTTTGACCTTGAGCTAATCATTTTATTTTAAGGTCAATTTAGAAAAAAACTTTATTGTTTATCTCCTGAATTTACTTTATCAGGACTTCCAACTTGAAACAAATAACAGTAATAATATTACACTGAGGTGTACTATTGTTCAATATTTGACCTTTTATAAACTCAAGGTCAAATTAAGAAAAAATATAAAATTTTGTTTTGGCCATTACTTAAATACACTTTGACATTATGACTTTAAACCTGGAACGTTGATAGATGGTATTAAGAAGGCGTGCATGCCACCAAAATTTTACCTATTTTGTTCTTCAAGGTCAACCATTTTCAGAAAAATATTGTCGAGACCATTACACAGGATTATTAAACATACATACTTTTAATTTATTTCATATATAAATGGTATATAATTAAGCTGAATCATACCAACATTTTTGACCTTGACTTAATATTTCTTATTTAAGGTCATATTAGCAAGAAAAAAAACTTAACTGTTAATCTCCTGAAAGGACTTTGACAGAAGGACTTCAAAATTTAAACAAAGAACAATAATAATTCACTAAGGTGTACTATTGTTCAATGTTTTACCTTGACTCACGACTTTACTCAAGGTCAAATTAAGAATTTTTTTTTTGGTCTTGACCGTAACTTTAATACCCTTAGACATTACGCCTTCAAACTTGGAACATGTCAGATCGGGTTAGGTCGCGGTCGGGGGGTTCAAGGGGACTGGGACGCTCGGTTGGGAGGAAATAATCTGAGGGATCTGGAACGTACTCCAGATTTAGATGAGCGTAGTTCCGGGAATCCACTGCCCGGTAGAGTCTGTTTTGCTCCAGGTGTTTGTAGTATACCTATGCCCCGTGGGGAAGGTGCCCCGTTTAATGTCACTCGGTGTGGGGAGGAGGATAGGGAGCTTTGGGGGGGGGGGGGGGGGCAGTCTCATGATGCACCGGGTTTACACAGTTCTAAGCCCTGATGCGGAAGAGACAAGGGATCCTAGAGGGGGTTGTTGACCGGATGCAGGAAGAACTGGTACATGTTCAGGGGAATGTGAGTCAGGTACAGGGGACTTCGGTACCATGAGCCACAGGGCCCATAGCCTAGGTCAGGTCGTTGGGGGTCTGCAGGGATATATAAGCACACTAGAGTCTAGTGTGACGTCCCAGTTAGGCTCCAATGACAGGAATATGGGTACTCAGATAAGTAACACTACCCAGATGTTAGCAGACATGTTAGGGGGTATAAGCTTCAGCCTGTCACCCAGCCGCAGGAAGTCGGAGTAGCTGGTAATCATCCGACGGTAGTAGGGAGCCAGGGAAGTCCCTGGCCTTCAGGTCCAGTGCCGAACCTTGACCTCCCTGCAGATCGAACTACGATGTCTCAAACTAGTTACGCTTGCGTTACGGGTAATCCCACTCCTCGTCAGTCGGTTTCATTACCTCTTGGACAGCCTCAGCTGTCATCAGGATACAGCGGTATGACATCAATACCACCAAGTACTATTTGCTCTATTTAGTGCGGCGGAACTGCGGTTTATCCCACAGTAACGGACTGAGGCTTGGGAATTCTAACATCCTATGTCAGTAGCATTGAGTTCGTCATGCTGGCACCGACAATACCAAGGTCCAATGTCAGAAACCAACGTGCTAGTCCATGCAGCCTACAGATATGAACCTAATGCAGTAGGCAGCCAGCATTCCGGTTGTCATGGTGTATTTGCAAGTCAAGCTGCAGTATCTATTGACGGACAGTCTTCAATCTTTAGTAAGGGTTAAATGCCTATGACTCGGACGCTGATGTCGACCACTGCATGTAGGTCACGGCTGCCAAATTTGATTCCTCCCGGCAGCAGGAGCAGCTTTAGCAGGAATATCCCAGCTGAAGTGAAGGGTATCAAACAGGGATGTAGAGTGTGGACCTGTTACCCTCAGCGTTAGCAACACACCTAGCAACGGGTAACACAAAAAATTGTTACATGCGCGTAAATTATGCGCGTACGGTTCGCCGTAGAATTCACGTCATTTCTATATAAAAGCAGTAAAAAATTCTCTAAAATTAAGACATTCAGCATAATAAAATAAATAGTGCCTGTTTGGAAGGATAACAGTTGAAATTGACACCCCTCGAAAACCATTGTCAACTTCCGCTTCGCGTTGGTTGACAATGGTTTCCTTGGGGTGTCAATTTCAACTGTTACTCTCCCAAACAGGCACTATTTATATAGTGTTACCCGTTGCTAAGTGTGTGGCTAACACTGAGGGTAATAGAACTGATTATCAACTGCCTATAAACCAATCAGATTTCAGTATTTAACATGAAAGTATAATAAACCTAAAGTGCTTATTCTCTGTGGCATCACCTGCGACCTAAAGTAACGGTTAGGGAGAAACGCTATGTTATCAATACATGTGGTTGAATACTATATATATATAGTACTTTGTGGAAGCCATACAGAACGATATAAAATGACTTGAAATTTAAATACATGTATCTTCTTATTACATGTTAAAAATAGATGTTCTTTTTTAATTATAACTTCGTTTTTTATACTTATTCATGAATTGCATTCAGAATATTCTATGTTGTAACATAACACAATAATTTTCGTCTGCTTACTGCTTACGTTACATTATGAGAAACTTACTAACTCAAAGCTTGTTTTTTATGTTGTGTTTATGACCTGAAAATACCTATCTGAATAATAAGTCTAGCATATCACGTAATTATTTAGTTTTTGTAAATCAGAATTGTTTGTTGTTTATGTAAAGAAATATTTATGGAATGTCTTACAGGACAGAATTAACATCAACACAATGCATATTAAAGCCCTTTGAGGCCCCCCCCCCCCCCCCCCCCCCCTTGACGGTTTTTATGGTTAGGTTTAAGAAATTGTTGTTTAAAGATCAATATGTAAAAAAATCAAATAGAACTGAAATGTTGATATGTTGCAAATCCTTTGTCATGCTCTATAGGTGATAAGACAGGTACACTATCAGAGGAATTTCAGCAACGAATGTTAATTAACCAAACAAACATCGCATTAATTCTTGACTGATTCCCCATATATAAAAGCATTCTTTACAGAAAATACTCACTATCCTTTTTAAGTTTTTTAAACAATTTGAACCAATTTGGACTTGCAAGTATGAAAATTATAACATCTACAGTGCATTTGGTTCAACTTTCAACATAAGTTCACAGACACTTAGAGTTTTAATCAAAGTACCGAAGAACTGACGGTGATATCAGTGATATAAACATTTCTTGAAAATATATGGATCCAAACAATATTGAACTCTCGTCTCGTTCAACCAAACGCTCGACTATCGCGTTAATCTCCGACAAGTAAGAGAGACTTTCTGCTTGTCGGAGATTTACGGAGACAGCCGAGCGCCGAGTTGAACGAGACTATATTGAACTCTGGCGTAAGAATACATACAACTACAAAAAATATCTAAATTGTTCGTACAATTTAAAATCTGACTATTTTCAAGGTATTTATAAATATGTTTCCTTGAAAAACAATTTTTTAGCATACATTATTTCGAATTTATCAATTATTCTCAAGAACTAATTTTTGTCAGCGGCGATGATTTGTGCTTTGATCCAAACACTGTTTCACTTTCGCTTTGTCAGCGTAACTGCATAGGAGAGTTGATAAAAATCAACTCCCAAAAAACAAGAGTGGAATCAAAAACCAAGATTTAAAATAAATACAATAACCGCTACAACTCTATCATAAAAAAATCAAACTGAAAAAAAAAACAAACAACATTTTTAAAGATGTATGAAATGTTAATTTTGACTTTGACAGAGGCAAGCTTTGATTTCAAATTGTTAGCTTGAGGACAGATGTGTTCCCCAAGCATGAGGATAATTTAAGGATTACATAACATTTGAAGGTCCAATAAATCAAAACTAAGAGTAATATTATGATGATAATTTTTCTAGATATTTGACTTTGCCACAGACTCTTTATTTAGAAGGAAAATCTTTTACATGTACTTTAATGATGTGACTTGATAAAGAAATAATGAAAATATCAGTAACATAATCTTTTTCTCTTATTTTTAGGTCACCTGAGTCACTCAGGTGACCTATTGCAATTGGTCTTCGTCCGTCGTCGTGCGTTGTGCGTCGTGCGTTAACAATTTTACAATTTTAACTTTTTCTTGAAAACTACCAGGTCAATCGTTACCATTTTTGGTGTGAAGCATCTCTATGGTAAGAAAAATCCAAATTGTGAAATTCATGGCTCTACCATCCCTGGGGTGCCACGGGCGGGGCCAAATATGCAAAAAAAGCCAAATTTTCAAAAATCTTCTTCTCTACTCCCACGCATGTGAGGAAAAAACTGGTTGCATGGTTATGATGTCCATGAAGCCCTCTACCAAAATTGTGAAATTTATGGCCCCTGGGTCAGGGGTTCTGGCTCTAGGGTGGGGCCAATATGGCCATATAGTAAACATGTTTTAAATCTTGGAAAATCTTCTTCTCTACTACCATATATAGTTTTTGAAAACTAGATGCATGATTATGATGTCCATGAAGCCCTCTACCTAAATTGTGAAATTCATGACCCCTAGGTCAAGGGTTCAGGCTCTAGGGTGGGGCCAATATGGCCAAATAGTAAAAATGTATTAAATCTTTGAAAATCTTCTTCTCTACTATTATATATATTTGTTAAAAACTAAATGCATGGTTATAATGTCCATGAATCCCTCAACCTAAATTGTGAAATTCATGACCCCTTGGTCAGGGGTTCAGGCTCTAGGGTGGGGCCAATATGGTCATATAGTAAAAATGTATTAAATCTTAGAAAATCTTCTTCTCTACTCCCATATATACCGGTATTTGTTAAAAACTAAATGCATGATTATGATGTCCATGAGGCCCTCTATCAAAATTGTGAAATTCATGACCCCTGGGTCAGGGGTTCAGGCTCTAGGGTGGTGCCAATAGGACCAAATAGTAAAAATGTTTTAAATCTTAGAAAATCTTCTTCTCTACTCCCATATATATTTTTTGAAAACTAAATGCATGGTTATGATGTCCATGAAGCCCTCTACTTAAATTGTGAAATTCATGACCCCTCGGTCAGGGGTTCAGGCTCTAGGGTCGGGCCAATATGGCCAAATAGTGAAAATGTTTTAAATCTTAGAAAATCTTCTTCTCTACTCCCATATATATGTGTTAAAAACTAAATGCATGGTTATGATGTCCATGAGGCCCTTTACCTAAATTGTGAAATTCATGACCCCTGGGTCAGGTGTTCAGGCTCTAGGGTGGGGCCAATATGGCCAAATAGTGAAAATGTTTTAAATCTTAAAAAATCTTCTTCTCTACTCCCACACATGTGGGCAAAAAACTGAATACATGGTTATGATATCCCCAATCTCCTTTACCTAAATTGTGAAATTTATGGCCCCTGGGTCAGGGGTTCATGGCATGAGGAGGGGGGGGGGGCAATATAGTGTTAATGCATATAATGTTTAAAAATCTTCTTCTCTATTCTCACACATCTGTATAAAAAAAACACTGACTAATAATTATGTTTACCAGGAAGTCCTCTACTGAAATTTAAATTTTCATGTCCCCTCAAAGATGGGTTTTGACTCTGGGGCTGGGCCAAAATGGATGTATAGATGTTAATGCATATAATGTTAAAAAATTATCTTCTTTACTCCCACACACCTGAAAGGAAAACTGAATTCATGATTTTGTAGACCAGATCTTTTAGTTTAGTTTAGTTTCACAGTTCTTTTTGAAATGTGGTCGTCATTACAAATTTATGATTTTTCTACTCCAGTATGAAACCTAATTAATTAGATGCATAGACTCCATGACAAGTTTGTGTATGGGATATATGCTACTCTGGTGACCGTTAAGGCCAATTGGCCTCTTGTTTGTTGATGTGACTAATTTGAACTAATCTGAAAGGGAAAATGGCCACAATTAATGTTAATTATTGATTAAATGCATAAATCATATACATATGCATGTATATGCCGATTTTGTACAGACTAACAAAAATTTATAGATTTTTACCTTCTTTCCGAAGTCAATCATGCGCATAAAAACAATTGTCAGTCATTCACTAGATAATCCAGAACCGACATCACATTTTTAGCACATGTTCATTACAGTGAACTGTTTTAACCCTCTTGCTTTGGTATACTCTGATTTAGACTTTGTTAGTTGTTTAGTTGGTTGGACATATTAGTATATGCAAAATTGTGAATTAAAATGATTATATAACAAAATGACATGAAGTAGTATGTTTCAAGTGTTTTTAAATTCATTTTTGAAGACAATTTTTCCCCTCTTATTAAAATATCATGTTTTGTCTAAAACTTGAAGACAAAAATTGTACAAGAACATGAATGGTTACTATTTATTCGTAAAAAACCATTTTTATATCATTATATTGAACACATTTGCATGTACAAAAATTTCTACTATTATTCACTAAAAATGAAGGTTTTTCCCAAATTTCTTTATTTTACAGCTTTAGATATATTTAAATGTGTTTAAATATCATAATATTGAAAACATGTGCATGTTAAAATGTCCATTTTAAGTATAAAAAAGGGGAAAATTTCCCCAGTTTTCTACTACTTTTCCCTAAAAACGAAGGATTTCACCCAAATTTGTCTAGGTATTGCACTTTCAATAAATCCTTTAAAAAATGCTGTTGCAATTTTATCAAGATTTGGCAAATTTTAGAGTAGATTGACTTGACATGTCCGCGTGTGTGTTTGAGTGTGTGCGGATTTATGAGTAAATAAAAATAAAATATTCACAAAAGGAAATATGAAGAAAACATTACACTTTAGTCGATACTGGTGCAGTGCCAGTGTCACATAAGAATGTGATACTGATAAACCGAGCCCTTTGCAAAATCTTCATTCAAGAATATTGCGTATATTTACTCTGAAACTGCAAGGTCTGAACACGTTTGCTGATACACTGATTTGAAAAAGGGATTCAATGCCAACTTACTACGATGGTCACAGTTGGTGAGTTTTCTTTAGCATGCTGCAGATGTGGAGACCCGAGAGATTGGGGTGGGTCATTCTGCCCGTAAGGATGAGTGTCTGAAAAAAATAATTTCTTCGTTGTCACGAAAGACATGCATATTGTAACTTGATTCAAAGCATCGTATTACGTTAAGTTAACGTGATCACGTTGATCAAACAAAATAAAATCAGAATTCATTTTTGTCCCTCTGTTAAAAAAAGAGGCCTACAGGCATTGATTGTCACCTGTAAGTACCGTAGCCCTAAGATTAACATGTCATTGTCTCATGATTGCATTTTAAGCTTCATTTTGAAGTGCAAATATTTGAACCAAATATTTATTTTTCCCCACATATGTGAAACCAAAGAAGATTTTTGAACTTTTGGCATTTTTTTCACATTTGGCTACTCCTATGAGGCCCCGAAGCGGTAAGGTCACGAATTTCACAATTTAGTTTCTTCTAATCATAGAAATACTTTACACCAAAAAATGGTAAAAATTGGCAATGAAGTTTGCAAGAAGTTAAACATGTAGAATTGTTAACGCACGACGGAAGATGCATGTAAGAATGTATTTAATCTTTAAAAGACACGCTGAATCAAAATAGTCTTTTTATAGAACTTACATAGAAACTATAGCTGTACTTTTTGATTATAACAACGGAAATAAGAAAAAATATACAAAATTCGATCATAAGGGAGGTTTCAAGCATTATAAGTCTGCACATATAAGTTTTTCAAGTAGTTAAAACTCATCCGTAAATCAGCATGTAAACAATTCGATTTTTTTAACATTGAGTGTCACGTGATTGAGATTGCTACATGTATCTAAAAATAGTTACAGTGGAATTGAAGCACTGAAAACAACCCTGAAATCTTCAGTTATTTAATGACTATACTTAGAAATCTGCATTCTTAGAGATTGTATCTTAATGAATATTCAAAAAATGTTAGTTCTTGATGACACTGGATTTCCCTGTTAGGCCATTTGCTCGTGACATATGCCATGCTGCAGTATTTACAATCCTCCGCGCTTGCGTGACTATTAAGCGGAAGGGAAACTCAATATTTTTGTATTGGTCCCACGAATAATTCATTTTTTCGTTTTAATTTGATTTATTTAAGAAATAAAGTACGAGTTTTCGTGAATGTTGCAGAATAACCTCCGAGGTCGAGAAATGTTGCTTTGAAATATAAAAGCCGAGGCGTTAGCCGAGGCTTTTTATATTTAAAACAACCTTTCGAGACTGAGGAGGTTATCCTGCAACATTCACGATAACAAGAACTTTATATTTATTCTACTAACAACCCAGTATTTCTACAGATCTTTTCTCCTATAGAGAGATGATCTAGGTCATTTTGAAAGCTGTTCCGTGTAACCCCAACGGTTTTGTTAGTAATGTTTTTAAATACTCTTCACTTATTTATAAAATATCTTTGAGTCATAATCCTAATATTTTAAGGGCAATTTAATACGATTATTACTACTACAGTTATATATTTCATGTAAAAACACGCAATGAAAATGTGCTAGAGAGGTCCTCGGAACAGCCGCATTGATCTCTTAAAAATAAACATTTAAGGCAATATACATCGTTTTGACTGAAACTAACACGTGAAATTGACATGGTTTTAAAACTTTTTACGAGACAAATAGGTATTTCTAATCTGATAATTTACTGATGACGTTCGTAGTATATTAGAGAATAATGTCCGCGGCATCTCTTTGATCTCGGTAATAACTGTAGTAGAATTACTTTTAAACACTGTATTTTTTTTTTTTAAAAGTTCGTCTTTTCATGCGATTTATAAAATATGCGGAAATCGTGTAAAAATTCGATATTTGGTAAATCATGGGTTTGTGCACACGTTCGTCACCATGTTTCTTTAAAAATCTTCTCTAGTCCCATATTTGAGAAGAACTAAATGCATGGTTATGTTGTCATTAAAGTCCTTTACCTAAATTTGTTTAATTCATGGTCCATGGGACAGGGGTTCGGGCCCTTGGTTGCGGCAATTATGGCTACGTAGTAAAATGTATTGATTTAATAATATGTTTTACGGTGCGACCGTTGGGGCGAGCACAGCATGTGATCAAACAATGAATTATAATAAATTAATAAAATAAAATTAACAACGTGAAATTTGAATGCCAAAAAAAAAAACATACCTATTTTTCAGTAAATTTTCATTATTCATAGTTTATAAGATTTGTTATAATTTATTTATTTATATGTAGAACAATAGTTTAATCTCAGATACAATGTTGTTAGATAATAAAGATTTTAATGTATAAATATTCATTGCACTGCATCTCCTCTTTTAAAGTGATTGTGGTTATGATTGATTTCCCCCTTTTTTTTGCAGTAGACATTTTTTCTTAAACTTACATATAAAACTTGACTCATCATAGAGCTCCCCCCATGCTAAAATTTTTTTCATTTTTGTCAATTTATACATAGAAAATCGACTTACCATGGATTTGCCCCTCCACTTAAAAAAAATAATTAATGTTTAATTTTATTTTTAGTTTACGCTTTAAAATATTTGCTTATCATGTTAAAAGAACATGGTGTTGTCCCCCCCCCCCCCGCATGTAATAAATGGAAGTGAAAATAAAGAAACCATTGAACTGCTAAAGAGCTGAAGGATTATAATTTTCATGATTTATTTTTCTTTTTGCTTGCAAAGATTTTTTGGATGAGGCTGCCATCCACCCACCCACCCCTTTAAAAAAAGGCGCTGCTACGTATAACGTTACGTTTCAGGAAATTACCGTAATTATAGTGAATAAAATATTTGTGAGCATTCATCCAAATAAGTGCAATTTACAACTGTTTCCTGTATCTGAAGAAATGTCCTTATTCGTCAGCTGTTCTTTATCTTAGCCTTTGCAAGATTTTGAGAGGATTTTGGTCATTTCAGCAGATTTACAATAACTTCAATTAGAGTAATTTCCCCTTATCAGTGCTTATTGTGACGTCAAAGCTGACGTTGGTTAAGTGTCGTCTTACTCTTTAAAATTCCCTTGAGAAATAAAAGTATGCGAAGTATACTGTTTTATTTACTTAAAAAGCATGATGTTCTTAAAATTACACATCTTATAAGCTTTTCAAAGGTTTTACTTTGATTCTCGGGAGAACGTGATGTTGGAACGTGAGGTTGGAAACCATTGGTATTATGAATTGTGGGTCAAAATTTACTGACTCCGAAAAAATATATCGGATCAATGTGTAAACGTTTGTGACGTCACACGATTATTTTTGATTGAAAGTGTACTGAGGTGAACTTTAGAGGTAACATTGACTGTATGTCGCTTACATCGTTATTGTTTTTACTGTCTAAATTTGTCTTGCTGATTCTCGTGAGAGTGTGAAGTGATAAAAATTGCCATGATTACAGGGAACTACTGGGACGATTAAAACGATGCATTACTGGTCCGATTTACTGACGCCAAAAAAATCCGTTGAATGAATGTGCAAATAGTCCGAATTTTCTATTCACACACGCCTTGCCGGTAGAGCTGCGCTCGCTAATATTTTATTCTGTACTATCACAGTCGTGGGAGATGAAGTCATGGATTGTTGTTATGTTCATAATTTCATGATGTTTAATCGTGATATTCACAGCCCAGACCATGGGACAAAAGGAGATAGATACTTTTTTTTGGGGGGGGGGGGGTGATAAATATGGCCATTTTATGAAAATGTATTTTTACTCCGGTATTTTGCTGTTAGTCATCAATTTACAATTTTAACTTCAACTTGAAAACTATATGGTAAATTGTCATTTGGCAATATTGAATTAAATATGTGTTCTATTTTGGAAATCGACTTAAATATCCTGTGTATTGTATACTTGTAGAAATAAGCAGTATGCATTTTGTGTGTATTATAAATATAACTGATAGACAATTAAACGCCTGCAGGTCTCTTGATACCAAGTTTACAATGCATGATCCCTGGAGCTAATATGTACATAATCCGAGATTTCTCCGATCCTTGAACCCCCTACCCCTATTTTCACGTATGTATAATATATTTTAAGGTGGGATAACAGTCAAAGCGCGTAATTTTAATGCTCCGTAAATTGCAACTTTCTAACATGTTTGGAACTGTACCTCCCAGTTCATCCATCGGAATTTTTTCATATCGGGAGCAGCAGACCAAGTCTGACATTTGAGAAAATATATTTTAACCCCTACCCCTTTATAAAACATTGAATCTTATATCAGAAAATTATGTTACTTTGCTAAATATTAAATTTTACTGTTCTTTATTATTTAAAGTGTTTCAAGTCAAAGTAGTTCGCCATTGTTGCTCAGGTGAGCTATATGGCCCATGGGCCTCTTGTTTTGAAGCTGTACTTATTATCAATGAATGAATTAGTATACAAAACAGAACGTCAATTTCAAGATTTTACTGTGTATGCAGAGAGAGAGAGAGAGAGAGAGAGAGAGAGAGAGAGAGAGAGAGAGAGAGTTTTCATTCTGAATTAATTAATAAAATGATTTATACATACGAGCATGTTGTTCCATATCGAAATTATTGGGTTTTGAGATTAAGGCCATGTCACGAATAAATATAAAGATAACATAATTTTTCCTGTATTTATTCTTGGAATCGAAGTATTTATTCTTAATGTTTACATAGAATAAAATCTGTAATCTTACAGGTGATGTTCTATTTCGATATCTTTCTCAGCCAATTTTTTGATAACTGTTCCGATAAAAAACTACAATATTCTGTTTAATTTAGTACAAAAGGTGTACATTTAGACTAAAAAATCAAAGGGCAAGAAATAGTATTAGCTTTTATCTGGTATACCCAGTGTCTCAACAATAAAAAAGGCAAGCCGTATTGCTCAATCCATCTGATTTAACAATTAAACACGTATATATAATTTAAAAGGGTCAAATTCTACCCTAGATCCTTGACGGACTTGCAAAGAGCTCGCAAGATAATATAAACCCGAAAGTAGATTGTCCCTTAAATCAATTTAAACCATCTTTTTCCTCTGGGACTTTTGTATGAAAAAATGACAATAACAAACTGTCAACCATCTCAAAAATCCATAAAACGAAATACAAATTCAAAGCAGGGCAACACGGACTTCTAAAAATATAGAATAGAGGTAGGATCAGGTGCCATGGAGGAGTGAGCATCCTCTACTGACCGGGGTCACACCCGCCGTGTGCTCTTTGTCGTAATCGGGGAAAACCGAATAAGTCTGTAGACAATTAGGTGATTAATTATGGTCAAACAATTAGTATTGAAAACGTCAGTCAGCATGCTACCCAGTTGAAGATTGTATTTGCTGACAATGTCGTTGTATCGACCATAGCACTTACTAAAAGATGACTTCAAACGAGGCTGTTGATAGTCCTGTTTAATCAACTTGTTTGTCAGTAGCTTGCCTCGCCTTAGAAACTGTTCATACGAAGAGCATGCCCTTGTGTATCGAGTTAACTGAGAGACAAAACCACCATATGAGGTGATGAAGGTATATTGCTACGTAAGTAAGGAAAGTTGACTATAGAAAAAATGAAGTCATCGCGTTTATCATAAAGTTTTGTTGTTAGGTTACCATCAATGTCCATTTCCAGTAAGATATCCAAGTGTGAAACAGATGACGCAAACTAAGTGGTATCTTTTATTTTAAGTTCACTGGGATATATCAAGTCGACATAAGTATGGAAATAACAATTGTTAATTGATAATACGTCGTCAATATACCTGAATGTTGAGTTGAGGGCCACAGCGAGTGATTCTTGGGAGTTGATTTTAATCAACTCTCCTATGCACTTACTCGAGCAAACCGAAAGTGAAACAGTGTTTGGACCTAAGCACAAATCAATACCGCTGACAACACTTAGTTCTTCAAAATAATCGATAAATTCGATGCAATGTATTCTGAAACATTGTTTTTCAGGAAAACTTATTTAAACCTTGTGAAATTTTAAATGGCACAAACAGTTTAGATATTTTTGAAGTCGTATGTATTCCTCTGCTAGAGTTCAATGTAGTCTCGTTCAACCAGACGCTCGGCTAGCTATCTCCGTTAATATCCGACAAAACATAGAGTCTCTCTTGCTTGTCGAAGATAAACGGAGACAGCCGAGCATTTGGGTGAACAAGACTAAAGTTCAATCCTGTCTGAGTCCATACCATTTCTCAGAAATATTTCGATTACTGATACTACTTGCTATGCAAAATCACATATCATTGATTTTAAAATAAATGATAATCGATAAAATTAACTCCCGTCAGTACTTCAGTACTTTGATTTTTTCACGCACAAGTTTTTGAGTTTTTGAATAAATTCTGTTTCACAAGTAGGTCTGCTAACAATGGGGCACAATTTGTACCCATGGGAATTCCAACAAATTGTTGGAAGACTTGATTTCCAAAAACTACATAGATAATCAGAATGGTTTTCAACAAAATAATTTTTTTAGATTTCTAATGACAAGGTAAGCATTTTTACGACTTCTATTTTTATTTAAGAAATAACTGTCGATGATATCAAAAAGCCTAGATTTTCATTTTTCCTGGGGAATGGTTGTATAAAGCGTTGAAAAACCGTAAGTTGTGATGCTATTGATTTTGGTAAGATTTTGTGACCTCAAAATTTCCAAATATTCTTTAGATTTTTTAGTATCCACATCTGATTCACATCACTTTTGGAGTATATTGTTGTACAGCACTTTTGAAGTTTCTCCTTCACTACTGTAAGAATTTTAGTAAGAAGTAAAGAGAGAGGTTTGGCAGAACATCTACTGGAACCTGCTATATATCTCTGTTTGTAAGGACTTTTGTGAAGCTTTGGAATCCAGTACAAATAAGGTAAATCAAATTTATTTTGTTTATTGGGGATATTAAAGATATCCATAACCGATTTATGATTTTGAAGTATTTCCTGCTTAGAAAGACTGCTATGGGTGTAAGTAGGATTACCATGTGTAGAATCTAAACCTAGTTCTGTGTAAATGCAATTAATATAATGTGCCTTACAAACAAACACAATGTTGTTACTTGCCTTATAAGCAGGGACCAGTACATACTGATCGTGCAATCTATCTCAGTCGTTTAATACGAGATTTTAATATACATCTGATGCTTTTAACCCACTCTGACAAGGTATCAAGGTCTTCTTTGTCAGATTTTGACTATCGCTTAGCGTAATCTTCAACAGAATTCATGATATGTATAAAATTACGACGCCATGTGAAGGATCTAGGCAGCCTAAATTTTGGTCCTTTCATAATAAGTGATCTTGGGTCTTCGTTGTTAACTAAATTAACATCACCAGTAATGACGTGTCCGGCAGGACTATAGTTGTAGGGTGAAAAAGAACATGAACACGTTGGAGGATTATCTTTCAAATGTTCGATATTAAGGTCTTGTAGAGTTTGTTTGTAACTGAGGAGTTTGGAAGCATTGTTGAAGTATAGTTGTAGGAAATACAAGGGGTTGACTTTATTTTAAAATATGGCGGAATGAGGACTGAACTTTTTTGTGATTAAGATATTGCTTATATTAACGGCATCGATTCCTATGTTGGCATACTGCAGTTTGAAAAATAACGTGGTGCATGAGCAGTATTTTCTGTTTGTGGTGGTATAAAAAGCTGATGATAAGCAATATCCTTAATCAGGGATCAGAGTCTGTATTCCGGTGAAGAAAAATCAAAAAGCGGCTTTTCCTTGACTTTTTCAAGAAGATTGTTTAACTCTTTCAAAAGGACACAGTAAAGTTTGATGCGAATGTAATGGAGACCCAATTATTTATTTACATAAGGGAATAATGAATCAAAAGGAACATGGTGTATAATTGGTTTGTTATAAGACCGATGTCCATGACTACGCCTACAGTTCAAATTTTTCCACGTTTTGGCATTAAAACTTTTCCCAGTTATATTGCTTGTAAAGGTTTTTACAATTTTTGGCAGATTATTTAGAAATAGAACAGATAAGATCAGAATCCGCAAAAATATCTGTGAGAGAAACATGGCATTGTTTTAATACATTGAAGGAGCTGTTGTTTTTATACCAAAACTGGGAATCTGGTGACTGAACATATGACATATTTTTAATATCTCTAAGGACAATCCGAGGGACACCAAGTGAACTCCTAGAGTCTGTGTCTCTAATAAACTCTGAGGAGTGACGCCTTGTTATACTTAGCGACGCGTCTGCCAGTATGGTAGTGTTATATGTCGTACTGCTCATTAAAAAGAGGAAGTACCGAACGACAAGGGGTGTATTTCTTTCGTCTGTCCGGAACGCATCCCGAACGTCCTATTCGCACTGTACCAATGAAATGCACGAGGATATTCCGGGTAAACATCATGGCGGACAATACATTGATTTTATTTCTCGTCGCTGAACTGGATGATGACGATGAGAATTATCAAAACACCTACGATGCTGAATCAATTACCGCAATAGTTGCTTCATCAACGTAAGTGCATGACTCTTTAATAAATGCGCGTTGTTTAACTATAAAGCGAGTTTTTGTTTGGTGATGTAATTTCGAGGGGGGGGGGGGGGGGGTGTTACTGTCTCCTTTCGAAAAGGGGGCGAAAGTTGGTTGAGCCCCCCCCCCCCCCCCATCCATTTTTGCATTCTTCAAAAATGATAATAAATTAACCGAAACTGAAAATAAAAGATTATTTTTACACAACTAAAACACGTATAGTAGGTTAGAAAGTGAATGTACAAAACAACAACTATACTCAAATTTTATATTTTAGAACCTAGCAACTACTTGAAAAAATAATAACATTTTTACCTCTAGTTTACCATTTCTTTCAGTGCCTGCCAGGAGAAAATTAAGATAAGTGGATACGTGGATGAAGTAGTACCTCAGTACCTTTTGGATGATTTTAAACGTTTCTTTAGAGTGACAAGAACAACCTTTGAAACTATTTGTGAAAATATTCAGATGTATCAAGTGCTTCTTCCAAATTGGACAGGAGGCAGAGAGCAAATACCTATTTTCGAGCAACTTCTAATCGTATTATGGTACGTTGCAAGCCAAGAAACACTGAACCGTATTGCCGACAGATTTGATATTGCTGAAGTTTCTGTGGTACGATGTAGAAATCGTGTTTTTCATGTTTTCTTTACTTACTTAAAAACAAAGTTCATTACCTGGCCCCAAGGAGTTCACAGGCAAGAAGTTTTAGATGGTTTTGAAAGAAAAGCTAACTTCCCAGGTGTGTTAGGTGCTATTGACGGTACACATATAAAAATAAAAGCACCAAAGCAACACCCAGAGACATATGTCAATCGAAAAGGGTACCACTCTGTGATTTTGCAGGCAGTATGTAGGGAAGGTATGCAGTTCACACATGTTGTTGCAGGTAGCGTTGGCAGTTGTCATGATGCAAGGGTGCTGAGAACATCTGATCTCTGGGAAAATGGACCCGCGAGGTGTGGTGATGCTCACATTATAGGGGATGCTGCATATCCTCTCAGGAATTGGCTGTTGACCCCTTACAGAGATAATGGACATAACTCACATTTAACCCCAACTCAACGCCACTATAATACATGCCTGTCAACTACCCGAGTAACAGTTGAGCGTGCATTTGGTGTGTACAAAGGTAGATTTCGAAGATTACAATATGTATACACTCACAAAGTTGAAACTGCTGTTGACTTAATTATTGTTTGCTGCATTCTACACAATATTTGTATTCTGAACGAAGATGAAATGATAGACTACTTCGAAGATGATAATGCGGTAAATCATAATCCTCTGCCGAGAAATCAGGCAGGTGGAAATGCTGAAGCAAATGCCAAACGCGATAATATTGCAAACAGTCTTTGAACTTAAGAAGTGTTTGAACCTTTTTACAGATTTCTTTCTTGCCTGGGCGTGTCATGTAATTGCAAAATAATGTACTTTTAAATTACAAAGACATAATTTTGTAACATTTATGTGTTGTTTGGAAAAACTCATTAAAACATCATTAAACCATGCCGATTTAAACTCTTAATATGATTACTGTATACAAGGAAATTTTTGCTCACAGTTGATGGGTGAATTGTAAAAGGGTCAAATTAAAAAAGATTATAAACTTTATATAGTGAAAATTGACTATATGCATATTTGAAACTGATAAAACATGCTTTAGTAAAATTGGGTGAAAAAAAGATGGGCAAAAATAACCCTGTATATAATAACGACATGTACGATCTAGTCTAAAGATGAGATTATTGATTTTTTTTAATAACACTTGAGCATGAAAACGAAGACTAAGTTAATTAACTTTAAATCAAAATGAAAATTTTCCACAAAAAACAATGTATTGTATATGTACCATAGTTTTTATTAAACAAAAGTATCAGTAAGAAATTGAGTATTTTCTCTGATATAACAAAAAACAATATCTATCTAAAGAAGACATCGAGT
Source organism: Magallana gigas (assembly GCF_963853765.1). Lineage (NCBI taxonomy): Eukaryota > Metazoa > Mollusca > Bivalvia > Ostreida > Ostreidae > Magallana > Magallana gigas. The sequence goes on along the minus strand of NC_088858.1, from coordinate 26,024,869 downwards.
ATTTTCTCCAAGATATCACAAAAACAATATATATTTTTAACAATCATAAAAATAAGGAATCGAGTATTTTCTCTCATATAACAAAAAACATTATGCGTAAAGAATGTAAAAATGGAACTCAGATGCATCATAAAAATCATCAACAGAACAATCAAATCTGCCAAAAAAAGTACAAGGACAATTTTGACTAGTTAAAAATAGCATTTGGAACAACTGAACTACAAGTAAAGTACACAAGAATGTTTTCAAATTGGCCTTGTCGCATTGTAAAAAACAAAACAATAATGCAATTACTGAATACACTCTAAATTCACATTTTAAAATTAGAGTTCTGGAAAATCTTCCTTTTTTAAAATGTTTTACCAGATAGACACATACAAAAATAATGAACTGTGAATTTAAATAGAGAACATATTTTGTTTAAACTATTGTACATTTACACATATTAAATGTAACTCCAGTTAACATGTCCTTGTATTGTGCGTGTACTCTTAAAATTTCATGGCTTGTTCAGTTTTAAAACCTGTTGTATTTCAGACCTTATGGAATTATTTATCTATACAGAAAAGTATAGATTTTAATGCAAATAATCGTCAGTTGAAACAAAAAAAAATTTTTTTTGGGGGGGGGGAGGTGTTGTTTCAAGATTCTATTTATCACATTTGGCATCCCATTTTTACATACCACTATATACAGACTGAGAGTTTACTTGTAATCGTGTGTTCTGTTAAAAAAAATTGAGCAAATATGAAGGGAAAAAAATCACAACCGACAAATCAGCATTGGATAGGTACACTCTATAAGGCCAGTATTCTATGTTTTGAACAATTAAACCCTTCTACTTTTTTGCATCATTGGCTCCTTTTATAAGCAACTCAAGGAAACCGCCAAAGATTTCCATGCGTTCATTGTGCATTTTCTCCTTTCTTTGACACTCGTCATCATACCTTTTCTGTTGGGTGTCCATGAAATTTTTAAGGACTTCAACAACTTCATTTGACCTTTTTCTCTTTGGTTTTGGCTCATATTCATTAGATTCCTTTTTTACTTTCTTAGAAGCGCTACTACTTGAATTTTCTGATTCTGCATCAGACTCATTTTCAGTTAAATTTTGTTGGTTATCAGTAGCAGTTAAACTTGCAGCTATAGGTTTTGAAGCTTTTGAATTACCACAACCAGAGGACACAACATAGGACTCTGCAATGTTTGGCTTTTCAGCCATGAAAGCCAACTCTTTATCATATGGGTGATATTTGGGATTCCTTCCCGATTTCTTGTTATGATCGTGCACATTTTTTAATCCCCTCAAAAGGGTTTTCCATCTCCCCTCGCATTGCGCATCTGACATTTTATGTCCTTTACCACTTAAAACTCTACTTATTTGATCCCACATTGATTTCTTTCTTAGCTTTCCACTGTTTAGCAAATCCATTCTACTTTTGTACTCTTCAATCAAAAGGAGGGTTGCTGGCCTGGTCCAGAACATACCTTGACCTTGATCTTGACCTTCTGAAGTTGAAGCGCTGGATGCTGTTGATTCCTCTGCAGAGACTAAAGATCAAAATTGTGACAGTGTAACTTTTATATAAAAGTAAAATTCCCTTGTTTATGTAATTTTTCTATGCATATGAAACAATTACAAGTATTGTTTTGCTTATTAGTATGTTTGGGATGCATTATCCTGCTTGAGAATTCTTTACTCACATGGAGATGTCACTTTTTGTTAAATTTAAATATAATATATTGATACCTTTAATGCTAGGTTGAGCCTGGACACAGACATGATTTGCAAATGTGTCCATACTGTAAAACACCTTTTTACAGTCCTGGCATTCAAACATAGTTCTTCTTCTTTCTTGTGGGGTTGTATTCATCTCTAATACAACATCCTCTGCCTCTTCAACACTAGTTCCAATGCCAATTGGTTTTCTTTTATTGCCTAGATATATTTAAAAATAAGATTAAGCTATACAAATAATATTGACCATCTTAAAAAACTCAGTGTTTGCTCACTTTCAACCATGTGATGAAATTATGGGCTGGTAAGTAAGGAAAATTTGTGAATATGTTTTGACATTGATTAAATCCCCCCCCCCCCAAAAAAAAATTCCTCAGTTTAGAATACGACAAAGGTTCAGGGACCTGTTTTACAAAAGAACTTGCAACAAATTCGTAAACATTTCAAGTCTCACAAGTCATCTTAATGGTGCAAAATTGATATCAAATCATTCTTTTTGAAATATCATAGGCCCTGCTACAGGTATATTTTACTGTTTAATTTATCAGTAACTAATGAATAATTAGTATTTTTAAATTAAGCCATATTCTTTCGTAAAACGCAACCCTGGGATTCTGTTTTATTAGTCAGTGAGGAATAACTCCAATTATTTCCTCCTCCGGACAACCCAAAAGGCACCTTAGGTTTCGATAGCGTGTTAAAAAAATATCGAGACGATAATTTCTAAGAAAAATAAATATCCATCAATCACATCCGTGTAATCAGTTCGTACTTTCATTAAGCCTTAAAATAAGCTGCTGTAGAAGGTCCTCAATGGAATACACTTTATAAATAGGACGAAACTGCGATGTATAAACTACTATACAACAATGTTTGGGAGATAATACAAATAAAGCTTTTATTCACATTTTCTTACATCCAATCCAGAAATATGTCGCTTTATAAGATAATAAAATTGTTTGATTTTAAATAATTTGTATACTGCGTTTACCTGTGCAATTATGAGCCGTGAATAAACCCATTTTATCAAAACACATTCCACAAGATGAACACATAAACACAGTTGCCGCCATTTTTCCTCTTTCTGCACTACCTCCAAACGTGGTGCGCGCCGAACACGATTCCGGTTGTGCGCGCACACAGTTCTGGTACACTTCATTGGGTAGAACACGTCCGGAGCATTCCGAACTGACGAAAGAAATACACCCAAGTATATATCCTCGGGGACAGACTGTCCACCAGCAGAGATACATGTTCGGTGGTTAAAATAAAAAAAATGACAGTAACAAACTGTCAACCATCTCAATCCATACAGTTACCATCATTGTCCATTTCCAGTAAAATATCCAAATATGAAACAGATGACGCAGACTCAGTGGTATCTTTTATTTCAAGTTCACTGGGATATATCGAGTCGACGTAAGTATGGAAATAACAATTGTTAATTGATAATACGTCGTCAATATACCTGAATGTTGAGTTGAAGGCCACAGCGAGTGATTTTTTTTTTCACGTACAAGTTTTTGAGTTTTTGAATAAATTCTGCTTCATAAGAATACATAAATAGGTCTGCTAACAATGGAGCACAATTTGTACACATGGGAATATCAACAGATTGTTGAAAGATTGATTTCCAAAAAACTCTATAGATGTTGTCTATCAGAAACTCAAGCATATATCTAGTTTAATGTCTGTCTAATTTTACTGCAACAAATTAGCTGCAGTTAACCCAAAGCAATTAATCATGCTCCACGAAACGAGTTGTGGGGGAGGCTATAGTATAATTCTGTTTTGTCTCACCTATCAGTCGGTCTGTCCAACTGTCATCTTTTTAAATTCATCTTAAACTGTTATCATAATTTTATCATATTTAATGTTTGATATTAAGGACATACTGTATATACAAGTATATGATCATGAGCTTTTTGAAGAAACTCTTGTATATAAATTTCTGGGATATTTTTTCGTTTTTTGAACTATTGTTGAAAATTCTATTTTTTCATAGAATCATTTATTACAGCATTAAATTTCAAATTCGTTATAATATATGGTAAGTTAATATAAATTTCAAATATTCTTGTTAGCTTAAATATCATCATAAATAGTCAATGGAAAAGTCCATCTTTGAACAATGAACTGAATAAAATATTGATGTAGCATTTAACCTGTAAATTATCATAATTCAAATCACATAACACGAAGAAGATACCCAAACATTTCCAGGTGACTTTTGATTTTACCATGCAAAAATTCAGCAATTATTGGCTGTCCTCTGTTTATTGGTGTTGATTTTTTTCTTTGTTTTACTAAAGAAAACATCAGCTTCATTTAATAACCTCATGTTATGGGTATGCCATATTGAAACCAATGTAACAATATAACGTCAGGTACCTGCGCTTGTACCATATATATATGGATGATATCAAACATAGCTTAACCCTGCCAAAAATATTTATCCTGACCTATTTTTAGGATTGTCAAGGTTAATTAAAAATTTTTAACTTGAGTACACTGGTATAAAATGTTTACTAACTAACATTTTCACTTATTAAATTTGCCTCTTAATACAAACCTAGAGGTGGAAGCGTGAAAGGGAGACTTCATAAAAACAATATCCACAAGTTATCCACAATTTCAGCATTATGATTAGTATTTAAAGCTGTTCGACAAAAATTATTTCAGAAAACATAATTTACGTCAGATAAAAATATAGTAAGATTGTCCTTTTGTTTAAATTACAAACAATGAATTATTTAGAAATATAATGCAGTCCATTAGAGTAAACGTGTTAAATAAAACAGAAATAAATAAACCATTTCAAAAACGTGTCACCATTTTCAAATTCGAAGGAATCTTGGATTACCTACGTATGTATTCGTATTTGCTCCAGAGGCCTAAAATTGTAAACTAATAGTAATAAGAGACCTACAGGCCATTAATGGTCAATCTTGTATACCATATATCCGGTACTTTTCGCGATGATCTAATTTTCGCTTTATTCGCGATGTCTTATATATCGCAAATTATTGAATACGCAGAAATAATATTCTATATTATTTTCTATTATGTTTAAATCGCAAAATGACTGGCGCAAATTTAAAATGCTACACATTTTCCCTATTTTCGAAAATTTTGACACGCGAACCCCCCCCCCCCCCCCCGATATACCGTAATATCAACTGTTTCATTAATAACGCACACAATGCATACAGCTCATTCTTACAAGTTTACAATGCACATGATATTGCAGTAGATTTCCTCTAATAGATCAAAACTATAGAGTACAATATTGCCAAGTGACAATTTACCATGTAGTTTTCAAGATGAAGTTGAAATTGTTAATGGACGACATACAGTAATTACCCTAAGTAAAAATACGTGTTCAATGTATGGACATATCCCCCCATCTAATAAAAAGCAGCCTCAAACTCTGCACAATGGGTTTGTCAGTGAATTTCACAATTTAATATATGGACATTATGAAGATTATTACAACCATGACTTTATCCACACGACTGTGATAGTACAGAAGAAAATGTAAATAAATCAATAATTGTTCACTATATGGCTATATTAGCCCTGTTCTAGGGCCTGAACCCCTGCATGGGGCTATACATTTACATGTAGTGGCTCATTTTACCTAAAAATTTTGTTTGCACTGATGTAATCAAAATAAATGTTTACTTGATCTCTCCATAATGACTTCAATGACCGTACAATGTACATGTAATAAAAACAAACACAAACGATATACCGTTTTTATTTTTTTCAAAAGCATATAATTAATCATTTCACCACAGTGACTGTGAACCTCTCGGTTAGTGGATATATTTTTTGAAAAGTTGGCTGATAGAATAAAAAAAAGAGGCGTGGGTTTTATATGATGTTCCCCCTCATTTGAAATAACCAAATCTTATTATATGTTCCTTGTTTTTGGTATAATCTTGAAGAAATGACTATTTCTATACTTTAAAAAAAATTATTATTCATGAATGTATTTAGAACGAATACTAAAAAAAATCACGAGGCCTATCCACACGCCTCCACAAATAAATGACAGTTGGGTCAAACGCGAGGCCCAGTTATTACTGGTCTGCGCTCTATCAGTGTCACCTGCGCGAAACTGGTTCTTTGCCTGTGGAATAAAAATAAGATTCTTCTATTCTATGGAAAATTCTTATATTTTCAGAATTGGCGGAACCAAGGAAGGAAATTCAGGGCTCCATTAAAATTAACAGTTGTGTGCAAAAAACTTGTCCTTTTCTTGTGTACAGATTTCGACATGAGTTTCACCAGTAATCTGTCAATTACAGTCCCTGTGAAATTTTGTTCCCCAAGAATCAATAGCAGAGCTGATTACTTAGAATTTAAATAAGTTTTTTCATTGAAGGTTTGAAATGTTTTTTCTACGGCGTTTTAGACAATGCATTTTATGATTAACTAACACATATAAAACAAATATTTTGAATTTTATTGGCTTGAAATAAAGTGAGCCCATAGTCTTTGAAAAATTAAAAAAAATAAATCTAAATCTTACGTTAAGAGCAAGAATGAGGGCGCATATTCCGGTAGGTAAGAAACAGATAGTGCCAACAATAGCGGAGAAGGTCTGGTCGTAATTTCGAACAGGAGCAGTTACCACTTCTGGTTGTTGAAATCCACCGGTTGTCTATGTAAAGTACAGGGAAAACATCAATATAAGTGTATCTATAAGAACAATTGATTTTATACCCCCCCCCCCGCAAACGAAGTGTTTTTTTTTTGGGGGGGGGGGGTTATAGAGTAATCACCTTGTCTGTCCGTCTGTCTGTGCAAAATTCGTGTCCGCTCCATATCTTTCTTATGGAAAAACATTAGAAGTTTTTACTTCACAAAAAGATTGCATATGACCTAAAGGTGTGTCATGACCTTGACCCAAGGTCATTCGGACAAGGTCAGGGTCACTGGTAGGAAGTGAAAAATTTGTGTCTGGTCCATATTATTCTTATGGAGAAACATTGGAAGTTCTTACTTCATACAAAGATTGCTTAAGACCAGGGTGTGTGTCATGACCTGACCCAATGTCATTTTTGGCAAGGTCATTGGCAGGAAAAGTGAAAAAATTCGTGTCCGTTCATATCTTTCTTATGTAGAAACATTAGAACTTCTTAAACAGAGATTACTTATGACCTGAAGGTGTGACATGACCTTGACCCAAGGTAATTTGGGCAAGTTCAATGTCGTTATTTTAAAAAAAATGCTTAATTCCTGTCTGTGTTATGTCCTGTATGAATGGAAACCATTGAAGGTTAAAATTGACACAAAGCTTGCTGGTGGGTGTCAACCGCCGCATCTTTGAAAATTGCCCCCCCCCCCCCCCACCGAATTTTTTTTTTTTGAAAAAAAAAATTGTGTGGAAAAATATTTTCGGAAAAAAAATCGGGCTTGGTATACCAAAAATTAAAAACATTTCATGGCTGCTTGACAATGTTTGTTATCTTAGGAATACAAATGTCTTCATGCATTGACAGTTAAAATAAAATTGAATTGAAAGCATAGAAATTGGTTTGTGTAATCATATAAGCATTACCAATTTTAAAGGGGCATAGTCATGAATTTGGTCAAATTATATTTTTCTGTTTTTATTTGCAATGCTTTAGTAATGCATTTTTATGATTAAAAATTGATGGAATTCAGAGTAGGTCGTAGAGTTATAAGCAAGATACATGGCTTACAATTCTTTGTCATGTAAACAAGGCTCGTGCCCTAATTTTGTTTACATAGTTTCATTATACCGGTAAAAACATTTATCAAGCCTATGTGGCTATCGTCGTTTTCATTTGAAGCATGAATAAACAGTTTCTAACGTTTAACATAGTCATTTTAGGTCTAAAACAGGAATTTTCATTTTAACATTGAACATGTAAACAAAAGCTTTGTTTGCATAGCAGAGAATCGTAAACTATGTAATTCGCTTATAACTTTTGGTTGCCTATTAAAATAAAGCCTTATCATTTTTGGGAATTGATTTTAATCAACTCTCCTATGCAGTTATTCTGACAAACCGAAAGTGAAACAGTATTTGGATAAAAGCACAAATCATCGCCGCTGACAAGAATTAGTTGCTTTTCCGTCTGTTATTGTATCCAAACGTAGCAATACTTGTATAGCTGCGACAATTTTTGAACATGTTTAAAATTCCACTACGGATGAAACCACCGTAGTACTTCCTTAGAAAAACTTACTAAACTGTTTTAGAACGTAGAAGTCCGCGTTTTAACTCCGTATAAATCCGTAGTAATTCGTATGTATCAATTTGTATCCATTCCGTAGTGCATCCGTACTAACTCCATATCATTAGATTTTCCGGTGTTAACCGTGGAAAATATTCCGTAGTAGAACCTAGGAGTTGATCTGTGAATGTGTGACTGGGGCAATATGCCCCAGTCACACATTCACGGATCAACTCCACGGTTCTACTACGGAAAATCAAATAATCGTTAATGCCCCAGTCACACATTCACAGATCAACTCCTAGGTTCTACTACTGAATATTTTCCACGGTTGACACCGGAAAATCTAATGATACGGAGTATATTAGAATTTCTTTTGGGATGTCAGAGTAGTGAGTTTTGTATTAGCTAGAGTTATTCAAAACCATCTACGTTAATTAGTTTAAAAAGTTTGAGTCAGTGAACAATTTTTTTTTTTTAATCAATTTTGATATTTCGTAAGTAACTAACTTTTGTAAAAAACTTTCATAAAAAGCACTATCCGTCGTCCTTAAATGTGTATTTTGCTGGAATGATATATTTTTACGTAAATGGTAAATTAGGCAATTCAAAATGTTGATACTAAAGCAAAAAACCCTACCTAGGCCGATATCATTTTGAAAGAAAAATTATAACATACAACGATGGTCACTTGTGATGAACTTGTCTGCAGCTGCTGAGGATGCGGAGTCCCGTATGCTGGGGGCGGGGGAATTTGGGTATTCGAATGATCATCTGAAAAAGAACATGACTATGAATTTCGTATTGATGTATAATGGAGAGAATAAAACATTGTTATCTATAAAAATTTGGGTAACAAATCTGTTTACACTGTCTGGCAGCATGAACACCCCAAATGCTTTTAAAAGTTTAAAATCACCAAAGAGAATAAGGAAATTTTACCTTCTTACTCAATTATTGATATTGTGGAATTCACAGAGATATTCGACAAGAAGGTCAAGACCCACCACTTCACAAACATATAATTATAGATTGTTACGTGATTTGTTTTGTTTTTTTTGGGAACCGACAAAGTAAAATCAAACACAAAATTTGCTTTTCCAAGGACCTAGCTGTGATTGAGGGAAAAGTAACATAATGTTGCCGACTTTAGTTTTCACTCTGCATGCTTTTGCACATTCTTTTTATGCCGTGTATTTACACCTTTTTGGAAAATTATTCCCATACAATACATGAAACGAAACGTAAACAGTTTATCCGATTTTCCCTCATTCGGTAGGTATTTGTGCTTTGATGACGTTATGATAACATGAAGCTTTGTAGAAGTACTTTGTATGAATTGACATAAAGAAAAATTAAAAGATGCATAAATAGATAGGAAAATGTGGTACATTTTGATATCATAAGATGACTTTTTAAAAAAAATTGTTTTTTTTTTACATCATTACATTGTCATTTGAGGAAAATGTCTTTTGTAGTATTTTTATAATCTACGAGAGAGAGAGAGAGAGAGAGAGAGAGAGAGAGAGAGAGAGAGAGAGAGAGAGTTATTCTGAAATCATTAATAAAATGATTTATACATACGAGCATGTTGTTCCATATCGAAATTGTTGGGTTTTGAGATTAAGGCCATGTCACGAAAAAATATAAAGATAATATAATGTTTCCTGTATTAATTCTTGGTATTGAAGTATTTATTCTTAATGTTTATATAGAATGAAATCTGTAACCTAACAGGTGATGTCCTATTTCGATATATTTACATTTTCCAGTGTCTTTGCCCGTGATAACACTACGTATCGATTTTGTACTATAAAACCCATAATACAAATGACGCCAAATTGAGGCGCCAGCGGGGTTTGCTTATTTATATTTAATCGTACGATGGCTAAAAATTATATAAATATAAGTAATAAGGAATCATTCTTTGAATATTATGAGGTGATAATTTCGGTTGGGGCGTGATGAAACCTATCATAAAGCCCTTCGGGCTTTATTGGATTTGATCACGCCCCGACCAAAATTATCACCTCATAATACTCAAAGAATGATCCTTATATCTTTCTCAGCTGATTGTTTAATAACTGCTCCGGTAACAAACTACAATATTCTGTTCAATTTAGTACAAAAGGTGTACATTTAGACTAAAATAATCAAATGGCAAGACATATTATAATTAGCTTTAATATTTAATATTCTCAACAATTAAAAAAACAATTCAAAAGGCAAGCCGTGTTGCTAAATCCTTTTAATTTAACAATAAATGACGTTTATAAAAAATAAAATTAAAAGGGTCAAATTCTACCCTAGATACTGGATGGACTTGCAAAGAGCTCTCAAGATAATATAAACCCGAAAAAAGTATGCCCCTAAAATCAACTGGAACCATTTTCTTCTGTAATTTCTTGTAATTTGATGTCTGTCTGACTTTTTACTGCAGCAGAGCGGCAGTTAACCTAACGCAATTTATCATGGTTCACGAAATGAGTTGTGAGCGACACTAGTATTATGTTTTGTCTCGCCTGGCAGTCATTCGGTCCATCTGCCATCTTTTTAATTCATTTTAAGCCGTTATCACAGTTATATGAATTTATAAGTTCATTATTAAGGACACTGTATACCCATGTAAATGAGCCTTTTCAAGTCACTCCACTTGCATATAAATATCTGATTTTTTTTTTAAATTAAGTGTTTGCTATTGTTGAATATTCTCACTTTGTTCATTGAATCATTTATTTCACCATTGAATTTCAAATCCGTCATAATATATGGCAAGTTAATATAATTTTCAAATATTCTTGTTAGGTAAAATATTATTTTAAATTGTCCATGGCAAAATCTATCTGAACTCAGAACCCATATCTTCAAAGGACACCTAATGTCCAATAAAATATTGATGTAGATTAACTTTAAGTTATCATAATTCTAATCACATAAAATAATAAAAATACCTGAGATGATGTTAATAGAAGGAAGATTTATATTATAAGCAGCTTGCAAATGGTTGTACATTTATTAAGTTTTAAGATAACAGCTTCGCCGAGCGAGATTATTCTGAATAAATATATTCTAAGAAATCAGTTCATTTAGTGTTAATATGAACCTGTAATCTTTTAAACTAGTTTATTGATAACAAAAATGAATTAATTGATAAAGATGTTGGTACAGGATAATCGGAGATGTGTCGCAGGTAGTATTATAAATTTTTTAGTATCGGTAGTAACATGGTATAACTTGCCAATAGTCATCATTACTTAAAGCAATATGAGTTGTATTTTTTAGAATTTTACTAGACTTTGACCCGTGCGTGCACGGGTTGACATTGCATATCGGAATACATTGTAGGTACATCGACACATCTTATTATTGACATTTACATAACAAAGTTAAAAGCCTACAATAATGCTATTAATTTCACTACACTTTCCTTAGTTCGAAGAATCCTAATTCTGTATTTGGAAAGTTAGAATGCCTCCCTCATACCCGTAATGTAGCAGAAAATTGCAGAATCGCTTTTGGAGAAAGTTAATGAAGTTGCCTTGATAATAACAGTCAAATGTATCACAACAAACCTTTTTGAGACTGCAAATACCTTTCAACTAAAAATTTTAATCCATGGAATGGAAGAATTCAACACCTTTTTTCACCAACGGTCACGTATTTTCTTTGTAAAACTGGGTCCGTAAGACATTTTTACAATAAAACATATGTATCTTCACTCACCTAACAAATATAATGTAACTTTTTTGCATGTAAACAAATATTTTTTGTCATCACGAAGACATAAGTAAGTACTTAGTTGAAATATATATTTGTTATTCTATACATTTCTTAATATATGAACAGAATATATAGTAAAAGTCCAATGAAAATTTACCCCAATCTAATTAAAATTAGATCCTTCACGCTCTTGTATTTGATATGTCATCAAATACGAGAGCGTGAAGGATTTAATTTTAATTAGATTGAATTTACCCGTATTTGTATTATCATTTCTGAGTTTATTCATGCAGATATGATATTGTGGAAACATAAACTAAAGATCCCGTTAGCGTGATTGTATTGAGCAAGCGCAAGATTGTAAAATCCAAAAATCCAGGTGATTTCCGGGATTTTTTAAAGGAATTTTCGTTGATTGTTAATTAGCGGAGCTTAACATTAAGAAAAAACAATCATTCTGAGAGTATTGCATAAGCAATACACGTCCCCTACCGGTTTGTAGAAATTTGTGAAAACAATGCACTGTTATGCAGAATATCATTTCTTACCGTCTCAACAGACCAACCCGATAACGAACCCGATTGTAATAACACATAAAACCCTGTCGATTAAATTTACAACACAATGCTTGACACTATTTTACAGAACTTATTTGTTTGTAAGAACAATAAAAGGAATGATCCAAGTAATGCACGATATTATTACTGACAACATACTTTCCTCGTTTATTTGATACACACCGAGCCCGATAACGAACCCGAACATTTAACATTTGGAATATAAAAAATTAATTTTCTCGAAAATATGTCAACCAGACGCTACAAAAGTGTAAACTTGATCTGAAGTTTGACATTTTGAAGCTGTTCAGCAAATTTCATATTATTCCTCAAACGCATAAAGAAAAAAAGTGTGGAAAACCGAGGTGGGACAGACAGACGGACGGACGGACAGACGGACGCAGAGGAAAACTATAGTCCCCTCCGGTGAAAACCGGCAGGGGACTAATAACCTCATAAGTAAGGGAAAATCCAGGGTATCAAGCACAGTTCACCCATTTGTCACATCAAAAAATGCGTCGAAATAAAACGCTGAAATCAAACCACGCTCCACAGATTATAGTAGCCAACCACAGTCCACATTGTCACCAGCACAGTGCAACAATGAAATCTAACCAGACTCCACAGATTATAGTAGCCCACCACCTTCCACAGTGCCACATACACAACAACTTTTACTACAGAGTTCTCCCATTCAAATGGCAGAGTACAATCCATATTTCCCCATAACATCGCCTTCTTCTCCTCATCAGTAGGCCTATGTCATGTACCCAAATCAGTGGAATTCCATGAACGATGTGTATGGAAATGGCTACCTGCCCTATGTATCCAACAAATCCCACCACGTCTTCCACAGCTCCTGCATGTGCTGCAAATCCACCACTGCCTTTGGATTCACCCCCCCCCCAAAAAAAAAGAAAAGAAAAAACCCCACCATTGCCCAAGGACTTGTAAATTGAGAAGATGAGCATTTTTGTTTGTTTGATACAATGTTATTTCATTTATTTATTTATTTCATGTATGATGATAATGAATATTTTGAGTTGATAAAAACAACACAACGATATTTCGGTAATATTCATGGTAGTTTATGATGTATATTGAAAATGTTTGATTGTCAGTCAGAAAAGACCAATTTATCAAATTCAATTATAGCCTACGGATATCAAATGACAGGAGATGAAATACTTAAGGTGTAAACAATTACTCAGGTGCAGACATTTCGTAGTTTATTGGCAATGACGTTTACTCTGAATGAAAAAAAAATTCACTGATGATATTGGAAAAACATCTAATGTATGTTGTAGACCTTTGATTGTAGTGTTATTTTTCACTTTCAAAAAAGTTGGTCAATGACCTTGTTTTTAGTTAATGGCCATTGAATATTTTTTTATAAAAATCAAGAAAAATCCCAAAAAATTTATCAGATCAAAATAAATATGACACAAGTATCCTAATCCCCAAGCTTTGTAGTGTATGTATTGGGGGAGTGGGGGGATTGTTCGATGTCAATCGGATGACTTTAATTTATTGCCCGCTTCAACTCTTACCTATGGGCAATCTTCTAACCCTCCAATAATACTAAACGTTTGGTTTTTTTTACCTTTACCAGATTAAAATCCCAAAGATTTGAACTGCATACGGTAGCGATTTACTAAAGGTCGTACATTAAATTACCGGAAATGTCTATTGTCAAGTCGTTAATAAAATTCAGGTTTTAACTTCGCTTTTTTACGATAATTTAAAAAATATTGAATCAATTGACTTGCAGATCGATAGGGTTTGTCCTTTTACCATGCCAAGAAGTGTACAAAGTTTGATGAATATTCATTAAAGAATTTTCTTGGAATTTTGCTAAAGAGCTGACAATGGACACACAGACACACATACATACACACAAGCACAGCAACGATGCTAAATCCCCCTTGCAACAAGTTGCACGAGGGGATTATACACATTTAAAAAAAAGAAATACAGTTTATGAATGGTAGTGGCACCAAAAGATACAAAGCATTAAGATTATAGCAACAATTTAACCAACATTCCAGTCCGAATTTCCTCTATTAGTTTTCAAATTAATACCCATTTTTAAAATTTTATCCAATTTTACAAAAAATTGAATGATGATATTACAAAAACATTTCAAGTATCGAACTACTTATATTGACCTTCTTCTGTTGGCATATAATTTATATGAGGTCAATGATCAAAATTTTGCGATATTGTGTCTTTTATCGTTTTTAAGCATTTTTCAATATGTGACGATTGTGACACAATGTAGAATTGAATTTTGATAGTGCACATGTATGTACTACTTTTGACATGTTCCTCTTATTTAACTATTGCACTTTGCAACAATATGTCTTAATCTGAGTGATTATTACTTACTGTATCAGATAAACATGATTATTTGATTGTATTTCAATCTTCCAGGTCTTTTATTTTCGTTGGCAAGCTCTATTTTTAAATGATTTCATGATGTTTCCAAGCCTATACTTTTCGTTTCTATATACCGCCATTAGTATTATGGAAATTCAGAATATCACGCCCGGTTTAAATTATACATGTAACATGCACTGTTTTATTGCGATTTCTGTATAGAAATGTATTGTTGTATGAATTGCTATTATATTATTCGCACATATTGTGTAAATCATCCAATTTAATTGTTGAATTATATTTTATACATTAGTCGATGTTATTGCCGGTGATTTGCCGTTAATCCATAGGGAAGCGCGTGGGTCGCCGTGGGACCCTGTATACATGTTGGTATAAAAAGGGGGAGATCACTCTATCCGGTGGACTCGGGGTTTTGCTATTGAGGTTAGAGGGTGTTTTTTTTAGTACTTTGTTTACTCTAGGTAGAAGTTAAGGGATTTTGAATAATTAATATATTATTTCAACGTGGTATTACGGGTTAATCTCGTTTTCACGAAATTAATTAATATTTAGGGAGTTTGTATTGGATTAATTTTAATAAAGACGACATACTTCATTTTATTTACGGTAAGACAGAGAGTTAAACTCTGAAGCTTTACCGATTAAATAATTAGTAAACAGAAATAGTTCTTTGGAATTTTATTATTCTAAATAAGTGAATTATCGATATTGATAATATTGTGTTACGGAATTGGGTCGAACGGTTTTATATGTATCACTTACAGCTCCCATGATTATCCATTAATCGTTGTTATTTATTTTCATGCTTGAATGTGTTGTCATTCTTTCATCCCATATCAATTGTTCATATGCATACTTTGTATCTTTTTCACGATACTGTCATTTAAAAGCATGTTTTATCATCGGGTCCGAATGGCCTCGATCCTCCATTGTAAGTTTGCAATCATTTATCACGTTTTATCATTGAACATACGTATGTCTTCGCTTGCATCATTGTTATAGTATAAAAGCTACTTGTACATATCGTATTTTGTAGATTAGATCCCATATTTTAGTAGAAATAACTCATATTCTATTCAAGAACTTCACCGCGTGCACTTTCCCCGGTCTGTTTATTCCGGAAGTGGCGTAGGGTCGTTTCGGTTCAGCTATTGGCTAGTTGGGGCTACCTAGGGGTACATATGGGTATATATACCCCCCATCGTCTGCTAATTGGGAGACGCATAATTAATAGTCTCCGGGCAACATCTATTTTCATAAAAGCCTATATACCCACTCCAGGGATGGCAGGTGTGTCCCAGGCCCATTGGGTATTTATTGTTATTTAAGGTATCCGATGTACAATTGAGCCAGAGAGCTCGGGATTTTCCGGGATGAGCTCGGTAGATTACGGAGCTTGAAATAAATTTTTAAAAAGTCGCACTATTTTTGATCTGACATAATAAACGATAAAGAATAAACAATTGATGCATAAAGTCAAGCAATATATATATTTTTTAATTTTAAAACGAGTTATTTTAACTTTTCCCCCTTACGCTGATTGTGACGTTGTAGCAGCTTTACGTCATTTGCCGTTGTATGACGTTATTTTTTTCCCGCGGCGCTCTTGCAATAATGTGAAGAAAAAATCCTAAATTATAGAGTAAAAGTTGCAGTGCACAAGTCACGTATTTCGTCGAAAAATACTGAGTAGGTCGTTTTAATCATTGATTTCGTAGATATTTTGACTGTGCATAACTTGAATTGGGGTAGTCTGTTAATCGTATGGCCCTATTCAATTTGTTTAATTTTTTGTATCCCTAATTTCATTATACATACAGAGTGTTTCGGACCTAACATTAGTATAACGGCGTATTTGCTACTAACTATTTTTAATAAGTACCATGCATACGTGTTTAAAATGCTTGTACACGTTTATTGTAATTATTGTGTTAAAACATATCCTTGTTATTTTCCGTAAATCAAGTTAACAAGAGTCAAATAATGAAATTTCTAATCATTGATTTATTTTTTCATCGGGATTCCAAACAATTTTCTTCTCTCGCATTTCATATTACATGTATGTGCATGAACGGTACATTTTTTACTCTTTTTCAAAATCGCTGGATTTCATTCAAATATTACTATTAGATACTGATTCCGACTGCTTTAAAGTCAATTCGTTTCATTTTGCTATTTACATAGAACATAAAAGAGGCGCGTCACCATCCAATGAAATCAAATACTCGAATACAACATCACAGCGTCATTTATGGTTGATTCATATTTTGTTATAACTGTGTAAAGCATGTTGATGTATTGTGCATTCCACAATTGTACCGATACGGAAACATCGTAGTCAGACTTTATCGACAGTCTCCATTTAAAAACTGACTTAATTTTTTTGGTTAAAAAAGGATAAAATTTTGAGTAAAAGATAATACAATATACATGTATATTGTTTTCTACGAGTTTGGAATGAATTCTAATAAAACATTTCACACGGTTCTTGCACGCTTTGTTCGTAACGCTTTACACACCTGATGTGACCCGCAATCCACGACTTCGTTGTATTAGTAAAATTTTTTGTGCAAACATTTTGCTGAATGAAAAAAACCCCTGAACAATTTAGATTTTTAATTCTAAAATCACAAGTTCTCAATCGTAAAGGAATAGAAAACAGGAAAATTACAAGGTAACGGGAATATGCGATGGATAATGAATGCGACGGCTGACGTGGGGGGGGGGGGGGGGGGGTAAAAATCGCGTGAGTCGTCATGATCATTGTAAAAAAAATTCGCAAAAATAAAAAAAGATATTGATAAAGGTAATCTAAAACTTTATATATTTTTATTAAAATATGTTGGCAATTTTTATTTGATAAATATTATTAATGATTACACATGTTTTCGTCAAAGAAAAGTAGTATTTTATCATGCGTGATTTGCAGAGCTAAGGTTACTTCCCCTTAGTGATTTGGCGGGGAAAACATCTATTTTTAGAAACTACATATCCTTACCTATCAAACGAGTACATTGAATATATACCTTACCAGGCATCATTTTTTGGTCAATTGTACATCGGATACCTTAAGATATTATATTATAAAGCTGAGATACCCCTTGTGGGATACCCAATACCTTACGGGAAGCCCGTACGTGAAGTGGGAGTAACCATTTGGGATTAATGTATAAATATTAGGAAACGAGAGGCCCATCATTGGGAAAATGGGAAAGAGAATATTTGTAGGGCTTTAAGGTCAGACGACAC
Organism: Magallana gigas; assembly: GCF_963853765.1. NCBI lineage: Eukaryota > Metazoa > Mollusca > Bivalvia > Ostreida > Ostreidae > Magallana > Magallana gigas. Next base: position 26,006,993 of record NC_088858.1, on the reverse strand, counting down.
GTTCCTCGAGTATCTTTTTTGTATCTCCTCGTAATAAAGAGTTCCAATAAAAATTATTATTTTTAAAATGATTTTTAAAATGATTAAAATTTACTTGTATATGGATGTATGCCTAGATGGCCAGAGCCGTGGCCGCTCTCTGCTAGGAGCGTAGGTTCTAGAGGCCCGGCCCAATATAGTGAATTTCGCTGTGCTGTATTATTTATTTATTTTTATACCAGCAATTAAAGTGTATTTTTAAGATGATTTTATAGGAAATTGCATTTTCTAGTATTTTGCAGAAATGCCTGGTAAGGTATCCTAAATTTTTGCAAGAAAGCTTGTCAGAGTAGTAGTAAACCATTAACAAATTCCTGGAAAATGTTTTATAAAATTGAGGAACGTGTCGTCTGACCTTAAATAAGTACAAGTAGCTACTTTAATTATTTGTATAGGTAGGATTTTTATTTATGGGAGTTTGTGATTTTTCCATCATAACATCATCTGACCATTTTATTGTTTCATCTGAATAAATTATTGTTATATTGTTAATCAAGACTTGTTCATTTATTTATTATCCAATTAGGTTGACTTACAGGAGTGGAAAAACCCACAAGTTTGCTTTCTCCCACCCGGAAGTGGAATGCAACAATTGTTACAGTAGGAATAATTTATACGTAAATTCAGATATATTGTAGTAAAAATTGGCAAAGTTTTGCGTTAACAGTTAAGTCTGGTAATTCTAGATTATTTCTCGATTTTAGTACTATTTATCTGTACACTAATCGAGTCTTTCTCGTTTAGTGCCCTCCCCTCCCCCCCCCCCCCCCCTTATTGACATAAAGTACACACGAAGGTTGTGCTGTAGTCTCACTGTTCGATTTGGGTAATTCCGGATTGTCAGTGAATTAATTGTAGGTGTACATGTGATTCTTCCAAACCAAATCCCTCATACGCATCCTAAAGATTTTTGGCCAAACATCATCTCAAACGAAGATCTGTTGAAAAGAACTGGAATTACTACAATATCAGAGATCATCCAAGCAAGACACTGGCGATGGCTTGGTCATGTCCTGCGCATGCCCCCCCCCCCAACTCACTGCCCAGGGTCGCCCTAAGATGGACACCCCAGGGAAAAAGGAATAGAGGCCGGCCAAAGGAGACTTGGAGAAGAACTGTCCTGAAAGACCTTTAAAGCAGAGGCCTGACCATGGGGACACCGCCTAGAGTAGCTGCAGACCGAGCCAGGTGGAAATCCCTTGTGGACGCCTCAAGCACCTGACGGCGCAGAGAGGATTGAGTGAGTGAGTACTTGTTATTGTTGATCAGTTATACGTCTTGTTATTTCTTTGTTGAATAAATTCACGTAAACTTTAAATAAGTCTTAACTATTTAATTACCCTAGGTAACAATTTAATAACGAGTCCAAACACAGGTAATTCTGTGCTTTATCAAAAGGGGCAATATTTACGAGAAATTCGTAATTTGGTTGAATTAAATTCACGGGTTATACTTGTGCAGGATATATATACATACTTCTGCAATAGCAAGCACTCAGGTCCGTTACAAATATTTTTGCAATTCTTGCCATACCATTATTTTAATGAACAAGCATTTTGAGAGTATTGCATAAGCAATACACGTCCCCTACCGGTTTGTGGAAATTGTGAAAACAATGCACTGTTATGCAGAATATCGAACCCGAACATTAAAAAATTGGAATATAAAAATTAATTTTCTCGAAAATATGTCAACCAGACAACTTGATCTGTAGTTATACATTTTGAAGCTGTTCAGCAAATTTCATATTATTCCTCAAACGCTTAAAGAAAAAAGTGTGGAAAACTGAAGTGGGACAGACGGACGAACGGACGGACTGACGGACGCAGAGGAAAGCTAAGTCCCCTCCGGTGAAAACCGGTAGGGGACTAATAAGTGAAGAAAAAACCAACAGAAAATATGCAAAAATATAAAGACTAAAATATTAAATCTTAACTTTTAATATTGGAGTACTTTAAAAAATGTTTTAGCGGAAAACAAAATTTGCAAAATTTAATCCGAATTTCCTCTGTTTGGCTAAAAGTCTCTATTTTTGTTTAAGTAAAAATATCGAACGTAATGTAAATAGTAATTCATTTCATAAATAATTTTTGTGATTAGAACAAATTTTACTCATTACATTGAACTTTATAACAATCCAAATTTGAGAACTAAAATCCTTAGTAAACAACACCCGTATAAATATTTTTCTTGAAAAATAGTCTAAGACCACACACTTTTAAGTTAGTTTACTAAATAATATCATTTAAAAAAAAAAAAAATGCTTTTGATCCGGGTCAACAAAATGATAATTTGACCTTAGGTTGATTTAAAGGACACCTTTTTTGATGTAAGAGTTCATCCAGTTTACAAGAAACTTCTAACATTACAATTTTGCCTTTTGGATTATCATCATATCCAAGAATTGTTATCTATATCTTAAAGCCCATATGCATTTCTTTTAGAAAATGGTTTTATATGTCGCTATAACAGTGACAATTCTTTAAGCATTATTCAATGATTGTATGAAATGTGATTTTTTAGCCCAATACTAGTAGTTCATGGGAGTAAAAATATGTGATTTTTTAAGACCAATAGTTCCTGGGAGTAAAAATATATGTTAATTAAATTTCAAGACAGTTCGCTGATCTACCTAATGGATGTTCAATATTGTTATGAATTTGGTATAGCCCTGTACCAATAACAGTTCCTGTATTTATACGGTGTACATAAAACATATTTATCTATTTATATGCCATTATTTCCGATACTACGGATAGTGTGATATGGTTAATTTATGGAATGTGTGTTCTGTATTTACGAGTGTACGCCATGATTTGACAGAGAAACCATGTGTCTCTTGATTACGTTTTATATTATAGTCTAATACACCGTAAAAGATACAACAGCATCGATACAAGTGAAGAACATTGCATTTTTAAGCTTACCGTACCGTTTTCTTTACTTTATTCAATCATTATTGTCGTTATTTCGCCCATACTTCACGCAAACGCAAACCAGCGTACTCCATATTCCCTCCATCTTTCGTCAGCATATTCTGACGCATAGTGCAAGCCGCGCGCTGATTGGCTGGCAAATATAGACTATATAAATGAGGTACTGATAGAAATCGTGTCTTCCTTCTGTCTTCTGCTCCCCTTGCCACTCGACTTTTCTGCCAAATATGGCCCAGCAGCACCTGAACCTTAACCCTTCAAAGGTGCAGAATATTTAATTGAATTGTATTTATTACTGCACCTTCTCCAGTTATTTCAGAGGATATTATACCCATCTTTACCGTATTGCCCCTACACTTCCTTGTCATTGTTTATCTTAGTTACGGAAGCACCTATCCGTTGTGAACATTCCCATATCTAAGGTGTAACAAGCCTGTTACACCCGATATATGCGTATTATATTCCTTATATCCATTTTGTACTTACAATTATAGTTGAATTATTATCCACGTAGGATATTACCAGTGCCAAGCGCCAACCTGACAAAAGTTACACCTTCCACATTCCAGGAAGGTGCCGTTCGCGAACTCACGTTGTTTATCATTGTATTATCAGTATAATAGATATTTGTATAACTTTTACATTGCATTGTTTTGTCAACTGATTAAAGGTACAGAACCCACGTAATTTAGTAACAAAAGGGAAAATAATCATTCATAACATTTGTATTTCAACCCCCCTTTTCCCGTTACAATATATTCTTGAGAATTTGCAAATAAGTTTTCAGTCAAAATCTTTTTAAATACCGAATTAGTAAACAAACGTTTCCTGGGATTTTGATCCTGATGCACATCATGGTAACTGTAACACTTTCACTCTGTCATGGTCAACATTTTGTACAAATCCAACACCCCAAAATATCTAATAAAAATAAAAAAACAAGAGAATGAAACATTAAAGATTAAATTCTTTTATACACGGTCAATGAAAAACATTACGCCAAAAAAGGCATAATCTTCAGTTGTCCTTAGCCTTCGGAAGACCAATAACTCGGCATACGGATGACCACTCACTTGTAAGTACACTTACTGTGAAATACAATATGAAATTGCGTCAGAATATTGATAATAGATAGGCTAACAACTGCACTGGCATATTACAGTTAGGTAAAATTTTCTATTTCGGTTATTAAGGTCTTCCGTTTCCAACGGAAGACCTTATTGTTTTCGTACTGTTTCTTATTAAGGTCTTCCGTTGGAAACGGAAGACCTTATTGTTTTTGCTTTGTTTCTTTTCCTCTATTATTATTATTATTTTTTTTTTCTCCCACGTTTTCTCGAAAACGCTTCAGCCGATTTTGATAAAACTTTCAGATCTTGTTTATGACAACATTTGTAAGAAAAGTACGTGGGATTTTTTTGGTCGTCACTTCCGGTCCCGAGATATTAAAGATTTTATGTTTTTGCTTGTTCACAAGTTTTCTCCAAAAGTATTTGAGATAGAACTTTCAAATTTTCAGAGATCGTAGAGAGTGAACGGCCGCAGTGTACTACGCATATCCGAACGTCCGCCGTCACTTCCGGTCGTCAGCGGAAGGAAATGAAAAACCTTAATTTTTCAATTTTTTGAACTTGAATTTTTTTTATGTTACTATTCGATAGAGACACTCTAAAAACCTCTGAATATGAAATCTGTTTTAAAATCGATCCATGCATTCTCGAGATTTTGGGCTCCAAAGTTCTGAAGCGAGAGTCCGCGTAGCTCAGTCGTTAGAGTGGTGGACTTGTGTCCAGGCGACCCGGGTTCAGTCCCCGAGTGCCGATTATTTTTTCTTGCTTAACTGTGTTTTGTTTAACGATTTTATCTTTATAATGATGGATTTGAATGTTTTCCGTTTTCTTTTTGTCATAAATAAAATAATAGCAGCTTTTTTCAGTACAAATATAGAGCTCTTTTCTGTCAACTACTCGCTAAATTCGGACGATTGTCGCATTGCCGGCATCAAAGACATGCCGCCGTAGCACCCCTGCAGTTCGACCGCATTAGAGTTCACTGGATCGCTTTGTCGGCATCAAAGAAATGCCGCCATTTCAATGATTGTATACACACAACATTTAGCAATGCACCAACGTTTTTAGTATTTCACATGGCTTAAAAAGAAAGGTTGTTTTGTATTTATTCAAACATTTAGATATGTACATGTATGCATGTATACATGCGTTTATTGACAAATGTTGCGTTTATATTGAATTCCTGAACACTAAAATCTCTCTCTCTCTCTCTCTCTCTCTCTCTCTCTCTCTCTCTCTCTCTCTCAAAGATCTACTACAGGTAACATGGAGTAATGAGGCTAGAGGCTAATGTACATTTGACGTCAAAAAAGTAAATACGTATTTTTTTCTAGTTACGGGATATTGTCTACGGATGTTATTTTTTGAAATTCACTGTTCAATGATTTAATAACAAATCTATTGACTGTCTGGGATTAAAAAAAACCGATTTTTATTATCAACTGAATGCTTAACATTGGTCATTTAGACATAACACTTGGGTATCGTTTGGATTCGGGAAAATGGGGAATAAATAATCATACTATATTTTTAATGATGTAGGTTATTTTATTTGCTGACTTACCAGAATTTTTTTATTATGCAGTTATTGTCGGCAAAGAAAAACTTGAGAAAAAAAAAGAAATATAATTCATATGAAAAAGCAGATAAAACAATTATAAATTTCTTTATCAAATCAGAGACGTAAATGTTATTTATGTCTCTGATCAAATCGATTTCTGATTAATCTCTCTCTCTCTCTCTCTCTCTCTCTCTCGTCATACATATGTAGTGTTTAGCATGTAAATGTTATGGCATTTTATATATTTTATTTGTGAAAACTTTAAAAGTAAAAAGTAAATCCATAAATTGCGTTTGATGTAAGATTTTAAAAGATTATTGCAAATGTTTCTCGACTTGTTGCAATACTGCTGTTGTCATAGGCAAAATCCCATCGTGAGCTCTGGACCGGTAAATGTCCGAGTAAAAATAAACTGGCGACTTCGAGAGAATAATGCGTATATCTCCCCTATTGTAAGACCCATCAACTTAAAATTCGGCAGGAGTGTATCTCAGACATTACTTTTATGAAAAATACATGCACGTTGCGAGTGTTTTAAAGATTAATTGATTTTTTAGGATTTTGAAGCGAGCTGGTAGTTTTCTATCTGGGTCAGAGTTCGACCTCTTTCTTTATTTATGGTTTCATTGAAATTAATGTTGAAATGGACTTGGCCCCTGTGCAGCCGCGTAATATTTCTGTTGCATGTATATTTCTTTTTTTCCGTTTAGTCTGAATCTACGATAGCGTGTGAACTACTTATGAATGTTAGAACTGTGGAAATTACTGCATCAAATTTTTACCGAATAAATTTACGTGTTACTGATTTCGTTTTTTCTATTTTTATAAAGATTCTATCAATCCTGCTGAAATAAAACAGTCAAACATAATAGTAAACGACACGAACAAAAATTCTCAACACTGAAATACATTGGTAAACTGCATCAGTCATTGTTTTAGGACTTCCCCTAATAGTTGTTACACGAATCCGAGATCCACACCTCAAAATTCTATTTTCGATTTATTTACGACGAAAATCAAGCTCGGGTCTTTTCACCCCCCTCCAGACAAAAACACGCGTCAATATTTCAAATGACCTCGCACTGTTACCAAACCTAAATAGTCAGACATCTTACACTTTGTTTTTCATCTCATACAAAAACTCAGCTCTTCTCCCGGGCGAAAACGCCCCAAATTCAAACACAAATTCGGGAATTATTTCGCGTCAGCCATGTTTTGAGACACCTGCAAAGGCTGTGTGTTCTAATCTCGCCGGAGCCAAGATTTGTTCTTTCTCTCTATTTCTTTCTCTGCTATTTATTTAATTTTCTAACTAAAATAATCAACATAAAAGGGTTGTTGGACTGTAGTACAAGTTGAAAAACACTCTTCAATTAAGATTTAGACAAAAACAGTCTTTTATTATTAGGGTCTTCCGTCTTCAGCGGAAGATCCTTCTATTCTTATTGTTATTAGGGTCTTCCGTTAACAAAGGAAGGCCCTCTTTTTTTCTTCGGTTTCTTTTTATTACAGGTTATTAGACCTGTTATTAAGTCAAAAGACCTCTTATTTAATATGAAATAAAATGGGACTGGTCCTTAAAATTAAGGATCCTACAGGTGTATAATCCTTCATCCATCGCTCTTTTAGATCACATCTGCATTTCCTGATATGTTTCGTTGATGATGATAAAAGGCAAGGTCATTTCCTGTTCTAAAAATCGGACGGAAGACCTCCTCGTTGCTCGCAACGAGATCGTGTCTAGTTATTATTATTATTATTTTTTTTCCCAAATTTTGTGCACGCGATTTCTCGAAAACTATTCGGCCGATTTTCAACATTTTTTCACAGATGATGACTCATGATCTGAATTTTATATGTTTTTGAAAATTTTGTTGTCGTCACTTCCGGTACCGATTTATCGACCATTTTGTAGTTTTTTACGACCTATTTTGTGCAGAGCTGATCTCAGAAACTATCAGAGATATGACTATGAAATTTTCAGGATAGGTAGTCTATAGTCTGAAGTTGTGCACTATTATTTTGTTTTACGCCGATGGCGCCATTTCTTGGAGCTCGCCTAGGCACGAAAATTGAGTACGAATTTTCATTCAAAAATTTCAAACGTTTTGATCTGTATCTTTTTATCAGTTGATATTTTGTTAAGATATATATAACAAAAGTGGTAGATAATCATAAGTTCTTTCCAACAAAATCAAGAAAAAGGGGCTGGCCCCTTTTTTTAGGGGCCAAGGCACTCGTAAACTCTATTACATATAACTTAAAAACGATAAAGATTTTGTAATGCATTATAGAAGCAAAGTTGTTGATCGTACCAATATCTATTCGAAAAAATCATTGCCACGCCCATTTATTACGTAATTAGGGATTTTTAGGGGCCAAAGTACTTAAACTTTGACGAAAAATAACTAGAGAAGTATTCATATTTTGTTAGACATCATAGAAGAGAAAATGTTTGAATAAATGATTTAAATTAATTCCACTGATCAAAACACGAATTTCTGTCCCCATTAAGGATCTAGAGGGCTTGCCCCTAAAATATTCAAACATTTGTATCTCAGAAATGATCAACAATTTTACATGGGTGTAAGAACAAAACATGTTTGTATTCTTAAGACCTTTTCAAAGAAATCAAGAAAAAGGGGCTGGCCCCTTTTTGTAGGGGCCAAGGCACTCGTTAACTCTATTACAAAAAACTTAAAAACGATAAAGATTTTGTAATGCATTATAGAAGCAAAGTTGTTGATCGTACCAATATCTATTTGAAAAAATCATTGCCACGCCCATTTATTACGTAATTAGGGATTTTTAGGGGCCAAAGTACTAAAACTTTGACGAAAAATAACTAGAGAAGTATGCATATTTTGTTAGACATCAAAGAAGAGAAAATGTTTGATTAAATGATTTAAATTGATTCTACTTATCAAAATACGAATTTCTGTCCCCATTAAGGATCTAGAGGGCTGGCCCCTAAAATATTCAATCATTTGTATCTCAAAAGTAAACATCAATTTTAGATGGATGTAAGAACCAAAAATGTTAGTATTCATGAGACCTTTCGTATAAAATCAAGAAAAAGGGGCTGGCCCCTAAAATTAGGGGCCAATAGACTCCTAAACTCTATTACTCATACGTTAAAAATGATCAAGATTTTGTAATGCATTATAAAAACAAAGTTGTTGATCGCAGCAATATCAGTTTGTAAAACTCATTTCCAAACCCATTGATGACGTATTTAGAGATTTTAGGAGACTAAAATCTTAAATCTTTAATGTGCTGTATGTTAAAAAGCAAAACTCTTTGTTAAGCATTTTAAAGGATATTGACAATCGTATACATTATCTAAAAGGAAGTGGTTGAGGGAGAATTTTGAAATTTCATTGATATTTTAACCGAATCGTTTAAAAAATTGAACGGAAGACCTACTCGTTACTCGTAACGAGATCGTATCTAGTTTGTTTAATTATTCTACGCAAAATACTTAAACCAATCGAAAATATTCATCAAATTAATTATTTGAAAAAGTAAATCATTAATGAGGCACAAGTTTCATACCATCAAAGAAAAATTCAGTCAAACACTCGAACTCTTTTTACAATACCCTGCTTGCAAAGAAAGATTCACATCTAATATAAATTTATATTTCTCGTATAAGAATATTTGTTTCTCTTAAAAGTAAGATTCTACGGATATAAAAATCAACAGTCTATTGTAAAAGAACGGAAATCATGATGCAAAGTTGAGATAAGAGGTTTGGTAAAGAAACTACACAAACAATCTAAGGTTAAATATCCCTCAAATCAATGCAGATGCTAAAACCAAAAATACTCATACCCTGCCCAAAGAGACAGATAGCAGTGGGTAAAATACAGAGGCGACATGAAGAAAACATACATTTGCAACAAGTAAAGGTAAGAAATTAGAGATTAAAAATTTCAATACGGTCAACGAAAAAAATCACGCCATAAAAAGGCATAATCTTCACTTGTCCCTTCCCTACGGAAGACCAATTACTCGGCATACGGATGACCACTCACTTGTAAGAACAGTCACAGTGAAATACAATCAGAAATTACATTAAAATGTTGATAAAAGAAAGACTGACAACTGTACTGGCAAAATAATAGCTATGTAAAATTTTCTCTTTCGGCTATTTTTTAAATTTTTCTACGCAAAAAATTTAAAAAAAAAATAATTTCCTTCCTCAATCTCAAATAATCAAAGTAAAAAAATATAGAATTTTTATTTGAAAAAAATATTACTGAGGACCGTTTCATACCATCAAAGCAAAATTCAGTCAAAAACTCAAACTCGATTTACCATACCCTGCTTGCAAAGAAAGGCTGGATCAGAGGCATATAAAATTCACATCAAATTTAACTTTCAACGTCACCAGTATTGAATGAGGAAAGAAACCAAAAGAAACAAGAGATGTCTGTGTAACACTTATGCCAACCTCCACTGGAAACATCAAACTATTTCTAAAATGAAAACATTATGAATTTATTCGCTGTGTGACGTAATTCATTGTATGCCGTCATAACTGCTTTGTTTGTAGAGCAACGACAGAAAGTTTTGTACAAAATGCTGTCTTATCTTTGGCTAACGAAAATGGTGAGAACTTTTTTCTTTTATTTAGAGGTGTATTATATTTGGAATTGTACCATCTACCATCATAGAGAGAACATTTGAGTGCTTATGAGAAATTAATATTGCAATAGACCAATCCACACTTTACAAAAGTCCCTTGGCCGCCATCTTTGGGGAAAACCCCATATATTTCTCACAGTAGCCTTTGTATTTTAGAGTGTTGTAACTTCATCATTTGACATTAGGCCAAAAAAAAAATATGTGTGTTTTCGGTAACCCGACCGACCCTAATTCTACGCGCCGACCCTAGCACTTTTTACTGCAAATCCGGATTACGTACCGTAATTTGTTCTAAAACTACAGTCTTCAAAACACGCAGTTAAAAAGACGCTTGTAACAAATGAATAAAAAATGTCTTTTCAAGCGTTTAAAACATTTCACATCTGTAGATACTCGACAACATGGCAGGTATCGCAACCTCAAGTCCACAACTTGTTGTCATGGGGTGTAAGTTTAAAAAAATGTCTGCATTCACCCGAAAGTAATGCAATAAATAGCTTTCCTGGGCACTGGACTGTGGGGAATTTATACGGAGAAATTCATAATTTTGAAGCAAGCAAAGCCAAAGGATCGACATTCGAGGCATTAAATGAGTTCTGTTGAGATGACGAGTCATTTCCCATTTATTATAAAATGTTTTGTAACACACAGGGCACACATGTTGGGGCTTACTATCATGTTTCTTCATATGTCTTTTGGGGGAGGAGAAGAGCTTATAAAAGTTTCAGACCTATCGATTCTCTTAAATTAGGACCGAATTCCCAACGTGAAAACGGTATCTTTTTTCCCAAAATTGAGGTTGTTTTTCCCAATTTCAGATTGACTTAAATAAATAATGTAATAGAAAACCATATTTATTCTAAATATATATCATGTGTATTCAGCAGTCATAGATGTGCAACACTACCGCATTGTAAACTGTTTCTTGTGATCGGTAACTTGGCCAGAATTTCCTCAGACAGAGACAGTTTAATTTAAAAACGATGTTTATTACTTTTAATCCTGATATAACAGTTGGTTTGATAAGCTGTTAATAGTTTATAATTCTGCAATAAATGTTAAAATTATTATAAAATGTTTGTCTAAACAGATCCTCTACAAAACGGTAGTAAGTGGGTTAGAGGGTTGGACTAATACCCCAAATACACAGACGTACAGAGACTGATTTATAAATATTGTCATTCAGCTTACTCAATCAAAAAACATTTATTTGTAAAATGTATAAATAAAAAAATAAATTAAATTTTACATTAATACAAATGAGATAACTTTTTTAAAATTCTGATAAATTGTTTCATTTTTTTCTTTGCCATTTGACATATATAGTAATTACACAAAAACCTTTTGGGAAATTTTACATCTTCATTAAGAAACTTGTATCACACTCTATGAATAAACTTTTTTCCTTCTCATTGTTATAAGCACATGTTCCCAGTTTTAAAAATAATTAAAAAAAAATTAATTTTTAAAAAATCTTATCAGTATACCGGTACCCTAGTTTTCTGTTAAGGGGACTGTACGTATAAAGTAAGAAAAAAAATTCCCAATTCTTATCAAAACGTCGCATTTTTCCCAATCCATTGGCCCCGGCCCCAATACCAAAAGTAGGTATGAGAGGCCCGAGTTTCCACATACAGTTTACCTAAAAAAAAACCAGTTAAATGTAATGTGAAGTTAAAATAAAAAGTCAAGTAAAAAAAAGTAATTGCCTACCTTCCTAACCTAATTTTGGGGGACATGTTACCGGAAACACACATTTTTTTTTTTGGCCTTAGAAATCCTTTCCGCTGTGAATTTTGATTGCCCCAAGTTGGGACACAAGTCGAAGGAATAAATTAAATTCCAAGAGATTTCTTCACAGAACGCCCAAATATTTGGTTGCATAAAGAAGGGAAAAGTTGTTTTTCCCTTTTGACCTTTGGGTTGACCCCACAAAGGGGAACAACTTTTGCAAAGTGTGGATTGGACTACTGTTACATCAAGAATTAACATTGTTCATGATATGATTCTAATTGCTACGGTAAAAAAGTCATTGATAAAAACAATGAAAACAGCAGCAATCGAGGAGGCGGTTGAGGGAGACAAAAAAAGGAGACAACAGAGACGGTGAGGAAAATAAAGATCACGGCAGTGAAGCAACAGAAAGCAAAGAGGAGAATAAAGAAGATGATGAGACAGATGAAAAACAAAAGGAATTTTGTTGGAAAAAAAGGTATAACTCTGTCGAAAGTTACTAATTTGTAACCAAAACCGAACTTGACCTAAATACATGTATATTTTTTATAAATCTGTATACTCAGTACCAAAAGTCACCCGAGTATCATAGCCAAAACACAGACATGTCGAGAATTCTCATATATGCATTTAATTATTATTTTGGAATTAAAAAACATCTAACTAAAAAGAACTAGAGCTGTCGTAACGCCAAACATATCCCCGCTGGCAACCAAAATTTCAAATGCCAAATCTAGTGTAACAATTGTTTCATTGCAGAATAAGTTACAATTCCTGTCAATTACTCATTTTTTTTTAAATCCAAGAGGCATAACAGTCAAAAGTCATCGGTCTGAAACCAAGTACAAACTTGAACTGTATTTTCTAATAAATTAACCTTATTAAAATGAAATATTAACTTTATATATGCATCACTTAAAACAAAGAGAGCGGAAACTAAGAATTTCACAATTTTCCCCAAGTTCAAGCGCTTTAACTTAGTCAAAAATCAGTGGACCGGAACTGAATTTGAACATGTTCTGCATTACCTTGTAATTAATCTTCATATGAAATATCAGATTATATATACATCCCTTCAAAAGTTAGAGAGCGGAAACTGGGAATTTCTAATTTTTTTTCAAAATTCAAAAGGCACAACTCTGTAAAAAATCATCGGACCGGAACCAAATTCCAACTTAACCTATTTATTAATGTGACGCATTTATATATTAAATTATAATGTGTACAACGGTTGTTGAGATAATAAGGGGCATAATTCTATCAAAAATCGTCGAAACTGAACCAGATTCGTACACAACCTGTGTATTCATAAGTGAATTTGTGCAACTGTTTTTGAGATAGTGATCGGAAAGTGAATGATGACGGAATGACAGAACGGGGTAACACAATATACCCCGGTCATTTTATGGCAAAAAATATGGTAGACCATCGTCTCTCTACCTGACATTTTTTCAACAAGAACTGTGAAACCTATAATCTTGATGAAAAAAGATATTGAATGTGTTGAAAAAAAACAAACAATTATTCAGTCGGCGGGATTAAATTGGGTCGGTCGCGGTAGGGGAAACATCTATTAAATACTTTTAAATTTAATTTTGGCCCAATGTGCATAAGACCAATTATTGAAAAGGTGCAAGACTGATCGGAAATAATTTCCCCATACTTTTTAAACTTTGGAGATAATTTTTACAGGTATATGTCTTGGTAGGTAGAAAAAAAAGATGGCCTGTATACATATTTAATTTAAAGCAACCCCTACCCTAATCCCACCCCCAGGGGCCAGACAGAAACTACGGCTTTAAACCAAAAAATTAAATATTTGCTATTTTTTCTTACTTCTCTTATTTTACCAGTTCAGTTTTAATCCAAAAATCATTGTACGTATACCACACATCGGTATTTTTGACTAGCCCATTTTTACTTTATTACTATTAACAAGTCTATTTGTATTTTTAGAGACATAACGACAATATTCAATAAGCCGTACCATCGCAATTTCCCGTACACAGTATGCGTAGTTATAAAAACAAACAATAAGCTGTTCGTCGGAAAAATCAAATTTGTTCCGATTCATTGTAAACAACTTGCTACCTGTGTATAGAGTGGTATTGAAATTCATTTACGACGCTCGGGAATATATATATAAAATAGGCATGAAGGACTAAAAATAACTTGATTGCTTTTTAAAAAAATTAGCTGCCTTTAAACTTTTGCAGCTGGAGATATGAATGAACATCTATGAGGATAAAATATTTGCAAAATAAAATAAATCTGAGGAATCAGCATCTTGGGATAGACTAGGTCTATGATACGAGATTCAGAATTCAACATGGATGACAATAATGTCACTGCGCGAACTGATTCTTTTTTTCTTTATCTTGGAATAGTTTTTCTAGTTCATAGGTATGGAGTGAATTTCTATGGTTTTTGTATATACACGTTATGTCCAGGGAGAGCTTAGCCCTCTTTGATAACGTATTCATCATGTATTATTATAGGGGCATGGTCACGATTTTGGTGAAAAATTGTTTTTCCGTTCCTACAAGTATTGTTTACAATGCTGAAAGTAAGTCATTTATAATCGTCAACAAAGATATGAATATCAATCGTCGTGTTATACAGCTCATAATTTGTTGTCATTCATAAACCAAGCTTACGCCATGTTTTTGTTAGCGTTTTGAATGTTGGAAGTAAAAATTCAAGTTTTACACCCGAAGTTAATGTCATTAAGGCCGGGAATCATTTAGTTACATGTACGCATAAAACGAATTTAAAGAGGGAGAAATTAGTTTTTAGAAAAACCTAACGGGCATATTGGACCTATGTAATCAAAAAACAGGGCACGAGCCTTGTTTACATGACAAAGAGTTGTGTGCTTGTGTACCTTGCTTACAACTGCATTTCTACAACATTATACGTAATAAAAAGAGAAAACTAAATTTGATCAAAATCGAGACCATGCCCATATGTAACCCTTTTGACTCATTCTATGGAGGAGTTATTTATCGTGCCAGCGCCTACCGTAGAAAGGGAGTCATCTTTTTAAGACATCTTGCCGAAGAATCAGACATCTGACTGCCACGGTGCCATCTTTCCAAGCTTACGTTGAACAAACAAGATATCTGTGAGCCAATGCTCACTAGTGATACCCCCGCTCTGATGTAAATATGCAAAATAAGAAAAGTCGACATTTAACAGAAAGCTGGCATCCGATTGGTACAGAAATATATCCCACAATATGGCATGCATAAACAAATAGTGTGTTAAAATTTCAAGCATCCGCGATAAATAGCTGCTGAGAAATCTTTGATGAAAATTTGTTTGAAAATTTTGGGTAAAATAAACGAAGTACTCATTTAACAGGAAGATGACGTCCGATTGGTACAAAAATATATCCCAAAATATGGCATGCCTTAACAAACACTGTAAAAATTTCAAGCATCTGCGATAAATAGCTGCTGAGAAATCTTTGACGAAAATTTGTTTGAAAATTTTGGCAAAAAATAATCAAAGTCATTATTTAACAGGAAGTCGACGTCCGATTGATACAAAAATATATCCCACAATATGGCATGCCTAAACAAATAGTGTGTTAAAATTTCAAGCATCTGCGATAAATAGCTGCTGAGAAATCTTAGACGAAAATTTGTTTGAAAATTTTGGCTAAAAATAAACAAAGTCGTCATTTAACAGGAAGTTGACACCCGATTGGTACAGAAATATATCCCACGATATGGCATGCCTATACAAATATTGTGTAAAAATTTCAAGCATCTGCGATAAATAGTTGCTGAGAAATCTTTGACGAAAATTTGTTTGAAAATTTTGGTTAAAAAATAAGCAAAGTCGTCATTTAACAGGAAGTTGACGTCTGATTGATACAAAAATATATCCCACAATATAGCATGCCTAAACAAATAGTGTGTTAAAATTTCAAGCATCTGCAATAAATAGTTGCTGAGAATTCTTTGACGGAAATTTGTTTGAAAATTTTGGCAAAAAATAAACAAAGTCGTCATTTAACAGGAAGTTGACGTCTGATTGGTACAAAAATGTATCCCACGATATGGCATGCCTATACAAATACTGTGTAAAAATTTCAAGCATCTGCGATAAACAGTTGCTGAGAATTCTTTGACGGAAATTTGTTTGAAAAGTTTTGCTAAAAATAAACAAAGTCGTCATTTAACAGGAAGTTGACGTCTAATTTGGTACAAAAATATATCCCACAATATGGCATGCCTATACAAATACTGTGTAAAAATTTCAAGCATCTGCGATAAACAGTTGCTGAGAAATCTTTGACGAAAATTTGTTTGAAAATTTTAGTTAAAAATTAAGCAAAGTCGTCATTTAACAGGAAGTTGACGTCCGATTGGTACAAAAATATATCCCACGATATGGCATGCCTTAACAAACATTGTGTTAAAATTTCAAGCATCTGCGATAAATAGTTGCTGAGATAAATGCGACAGAAATTTTTGTTACGGACGGACAGACAGACAGACAGACGGACGGACGGACAGACAGACAGACACACAAGGGTAAAACAGTATACCCCCTCTCCTTCGGAGCGGGGGTATAAATACTCTCATGTTAACTTTATTAAGAAGCCAATTGTTATAATGGAAGCTTGTTGAGTGGATGCTCTTCAAAGAAAAGACGGAGGAACGAATGGTATTCGAGACAAGATGCCAATTGGCCTCAAAGGTCACCTGAGTAGCAAATAACCCATACACAAACTTGTCAAGATCTCATATCTGCATATAATTAATTCGGTTTCATTCTGGAGTAGAAAAATTATAAATATTATAAATTTGTAATGACGACCTACTCCCTGCCTGAAAGCTTTCAAAAAGAACTATGAAACCTATAATTTTTGCAAAAAACTTAAAGATCTGGTCTACAAAGTCATGAATTCAGATTTCCGTTCTGGTGTGTGTGAGTGAAGAGAATAATTTTTTAACATTACTAGACTTCGACCCGTGCGTACACGGGTTGACATTGCATATCGGACATTTACGAAATAGGTACATCGACACACCTTATTATTGACATTTACATAACAAAGCTATAAGCCTACAATAAATGCTATTAATTTTACTACACTTTCCTTAGTCTGAATAATCTAACTGTGTCTCGGGAAAGGCCCTCACCACAGTTAGAATGCCTCCCTTATACCCGTAATGTTGCAGAAAATTGCAGGATCACTCCGGAACGATTTTGGAAAAAGTTAATGAAGTTGCCTTGAAAATAACAAGGTTTGTTGAGACTGCAAATACTTTTCAACCAAACATTTGTAATCCATAGAATGGAAGAATTCAACACCTTTTCACCAACGTACACGTATTTTCTTTGTAAAACTGGGTCCGTAGGACATTATTCATTTTAACGATAAAACATATTCTATCTTCACTCTCCTAACAAATATAATGTAACTTTTTTACATGTAATCAACTATTTTTTGTCATCACGAAGACAAAAGTAAGTACTTAGTTGAAATGTATACTTTCATAAGAAATCATTAATATATATGAACAAAATATGTAGCAAAAGTCCAATAAAAATTTTCCCGTATTTGTATTATCCTTTCTGAGTTTATTCAATTGTGGAAACATAAACTAAAGATCCCGTTAGCGTGAATGTATTGCGCAAGCGCAAGATTGTAAAATCCGAAAAAATCCAGGTCATTTCCGGGATTTTTTAAAGGAATTTTCGTTGATTATTAATTAGCGAAGCTTAACTGAGGAAAAATAAAACATGGTAATCTTCAAGTACCAATGATGTTTAAAATATATAAAACAAAAGACAGTATTCTTCCGATTTCTCCGTATTTAAGACCAAAAATTCGAGTCTATTATTTTAATATAGTAGTATAGATATGCATTAACACCTATACATCCATTCTGGCCCTGCCCTAGAGTCAAAACCCATATTCCAGGGGAACTGAAAATTAAAATTTCAGTAGAGGACTTCCTGATAAAGATAATTATAAGTTTTTAATACAGAAGTGTGAGAATAGAGAAGAAAATTTTTAAACATTATATGCATTAACACTATATTGCCCCCCCCCCCCCCCCACCTCATGTCCTGAACCCCTGACCAAGAGGCCATGAATTTCACAATTTAGGTAGAGGAGTTAGTGGACATCATAACCATTTATTCAGTTTTTTGCCCACATGTTTGGGAGTAGAGAAGAACATTTTTTTAAATTTAAAACATTTTTACAATATGGCCATATTGGCCCCATCCTTGAGCCTGACCAAAGGGGTCAAGAATTTTACAATTTTGGTAGAGGGTTTCGTGGACATTATAACCAGCATTTAGTTTTTAACAAATATAAATGGGAGTAGAGCAAAAGATTTTCTAAGATTTAATACATTTTAACTACATGGCCTTGAGCCTGAACCCATGACCCAGGGGTCATGAATTTCACAATTTTGGTAGAGGGCCTCATGGACATCATAATCATGCATTTAGTTTTTAACAAATATAAAGGGAGTAGAGAAAAAGATTTTCTAAGATTTAATACATTTTAACTATATGGCCATATTTGCCCCACCCTAGAGCCTGAACCCATGCCTCAGGGGTAATGAATTTCACAATTTTGGTAGAGGGCCTCATGAACATCATAATCATGCAAACATAAATGGGAGTAGAGAAGAAGATTTTCAAAGATTTAATACATTTTAACTATATGGCCATATTGGCCCCACCCTAAAGCCTGAACCCATGACCCAGGATTCATGAATTTCACAAGTTTGGTAGAGGGCCTCATGGACATCATAATCATGCATTTAGTTTTTAAGGATGACGTTTACTCAGAATGATAAAAAATCTATAGTGTGTTGTAGACCTTTCATGGTAGTGTTATTGTTCACTTTCAAAAAAATAGGTCAATGACCTACTTTTAGAGTTAATGGCCATTGAATATTTTTGGAAAATTTAAGACTATGATTGAGATTTTCTTAATTGTGAAAATAATACAAATTGCTAAACTCTTTAACAAATAAAATACAGTTTATGAATGGTAGTGACATTAAATAGATATAAAGTATTAAGTTTTCATTCACAATTTTTATAGATATTCAAGTCCGAATTTCCTCTATCAGTTTTCAAATCCTTACCCATTTTTTATTCAGTATAACAAAAAACTGAATGATGATAAGGCTAAAATATTTATAGCATAAAACTAAGTATATTGACCTTTCTCTGCTGGCATAAAGTTTATATGAGGTCAATGATCAGAATTTTGAGTTATGATGTCTTTTATTATCATTTTTAAGCATTTTTCAATATTTCTGTAATGTGTGCCACACTATTATCTAAACGAAAGAGTGAGATAAAACCAACAGAATATATGCAAAATCATGTTGACTAACAAATAAAATCTTAACTTTAAACATTGAAATACAAGCAAAAAATTTTTCGTGGAAAACAAAATCTGAAAAATTTAGTCCGAATTTCCTCAGTTTTGCTAAATGTCAAACTTTTCATGGCCTAATTCCATTACTAAGTAAAAATATTGAATGTTATTTCAATAATAATTCATTTCATAAATACTTTTTGTTTTTAGAACAAATTTTACTCATGACATTGAACTTTTTAACAATCCGAATTTGAGAACTCAAACCCTGAGTAAACAACGTCCTTAACAAATATAAATGGGAGTTGAGAAAAAGATTTTCTAAGATTTAATACATTTTAACTATATGGCCATATTGGCCCCACCCTAGAGCCTGGCCCAGGGGTAATGAATTTCACAATTTTGGTAGAGGGCCTCATGGACATCATAATCATGCATTTAGTTTTTAACAAATATCAATGGGAGTAGAGAAGAAGATTTTCTAAGATTTAATACATTTTTACTATATGGCCTATTGGCCCCACCCTAGAGCTTGAACCCCTGAACCAGAGGCCATGAATTTCAAAATTTTTGTAGAAGGCTTCATGGACATCATAACCATGCATTCAGTTTTTTCCTCACATGTGTGGAAGTAGAGAAGAAGATATTTGAAAATTTGGCTTTTTGTGCATATTTGGCCCCGCCCGTGGCACCCCAGGGGTGGTAGAGCCATGAATTTCACAATTTAGATTTTTTCTTACCATAGAGATGCTTCACACCAAAAATGGTAACGATTTTCCTGGTAGTTTTCAAGAAAAAGTTAAAAATGTAAAATTGTTAACGCACGGCGCACGACGACGGACGAAAACCAATTGCAATAGGTCACCTGAGCGACTCAGGTGACCTAATAAATGAAAGTCTAATATAGAAATCTATTTCCGCCGTGTTTCATTCACAGAAATTAGTTAGGTTTTCAGCTAATCACTCCCGATTTCCCAAGATTATCGTTGAACTTTTTATCACGCATGATGCTTATGCCCAATCAATTCAAGTGCTTCAGGGGCATATATTGTAAAAGCATAAAAAAGTTTCATCCAGACTATGCCCATCATTTATAGATTCCTCTGAAATTACTCTTTGTGAAAAATAATGGTAAAAATCAAAATATATCATAGTACAATGTTACAAATAATACCGGCGATCCCCATGGAAGATAAAGTAGGCGTTGTCACGATAAAGAGCTGAAAATATTACATCCGACAGTCTCAATTGTTGACGAAACACAAACTTCATTCCTATGTTTAGGTTTTGAATGGTGATAGAACATATGCTATATCACATAATAATATATAAATTATCAAGTGTTTTTTTATAAATGTTTTTAAAGAATATTGATGATATACGTGTTGATGATATGAGTGGTTAAAAAATTCCCAAACGTTATGGTTTCGACAGTAATTATCAATCCAAAAGCCAGATGCAAGTAAAAAAAAATCAATTTAACCTACATTATTTATTTATAGTCTGTCCCAAGATATTTATGTAACACATTTGGGCGATTTTTAATAAAAATACACTTACCTGTGAAAGAAGTGCAATTGAAATAGTTGAAAGGGATATTTTCCAAGATAATTTCATTGACACATTATCATCTTTCACTCGGAAAAATTCACAAGAACGTAAACAGATTCCTTACGGAGATTTATAATGGGGAACGTTTACATTTTTTCTCCATTCGGAATACACTCGGAACACATCGCGCAATTTTTCAATGTTATCATCCGGGCTTGCTGCAATACAAAATCTCCGTAGACATCCCATTTTTTAGCAGGGTATTGAAACCTGATAAGCTAACAAGGGCGTTTCGACTGAGAAATCTTGGAAATTTTTCATACTTTTGAATGAACATCGTTTGAACCCCGAGATATGTATAAATATCAAGCAATTAAGCCAAATGTGAATTCAGAATATCTTTGGACAGAGTATAGACGACCTTTTTTTTATGTTGAACACATTGTTTCATTTCTAACGTTCAAAGTCATACCAACATGAATATAGGGCGAGTTCGCCATTCACTGAACATCATGTTAATGTGTCTGACTGTCACGTAACATCAGATAACGTTATGATAAATGGCGAATTACAAAATAATCTAAACATGTTTATTACATAAATTAGTAAATTCAGTGTATTCGTTTGGTGGATTAGAGAGCTGCAAGAGTATCTTCATTTCCGGTATTATCAACATTGTCTACTTTCCAAATAGCAGGTAGACAATGGAGACCTGGTAGCAAACGAATACACCCCTTGAGTTATATTGAATGACTTATTTCACTCAATTTTATCGTCATCAGATGACGACAGAAAATACGTCACTATAAGTCAATATTTCTTGTTTTCTTTGAAAACATTTTAATGATACACAGAAAGGTGTTTTACGCACGACAATTTTGTTGAAATGTTTAAAATGATTTCACTGACTCTTTCTTTTTCCATTAACCAAAATTTATATTCACATGTTAATCGTATTGCTTGCGAACTACCATCACACGCTAGGCCTAACTGTACATGGTTACTGTGGTAGTTTTTTTCGATTGACGTACTCCATTAATTGTCCTGGAGTTTTGAACGGACGCGAGTGCCATCAATGGTCCCTACCACACCAGGGAAGCCAACAACCCCGAAAAATAAATTTGATGCTTTCGGATTAATGAGACCTGTTGAGGCCCTTTGGGCGATTCTTGAGACTGCTGACTGATGCAGACCATATTTCCAAGCTACACAATTGAATTTTTCCTGTTGCATACTACCGTAATGCTAACAGTACTTGCGCATTTGGAGGAACACTGATTTCTAATATTGTCAAATGCATGATGTCATTACTATTTTAAATCGATATTTAATTAAATTCCTTCATTATTGAATCTGAATCTTGCCTGCAGTTCAGCTGCTGTCATGGAGTTAAACGGATCTTCTCTAGGCTTATGTCACGGGGTCGTTATTCCTCGTACAAAATAAATAAAATGGTCCAGCTTCCAACATTACTTTATTATGGCATTGGTGAATAATAATGATGATGAGAAGGTGACCTGAAATGAAAACACTCATACAATTGACGCATACATTTTTATAGTATTTAGATATTTTACTTTTAAGATAAAAACAATTAAAGAAAGTATTTCTCACCGAATTCGCCTTCAGTAGAACTTAAATGTAATAGTTTGAAACTAATGACAGTTTCAAACTATTTAACCAGGCAAGTCGTTAAACTGTCGCTGTCTGCTGGCAAACAAGTTATGTTCTAAAATCATGGTGCAAAACATTATAAATTAAGTGTTATCACTCACACTTGCGCACTGACCATACACACCCATGAAAACCTGTTTTTCCACTACCAAATATAGACATATTGTAGCTACTACCGAATTTGGTGAATCACAACCTAAAAATAACACAATCACGTGACAGAACACGAATACCAGTCAAACACGAGTAAACTATGAATGAGTTAAAAATGAAATGTATGGATGAATGAATGAGTAAATAAATGAATTACTAAATTATATTCAATTGTATCCCTGTGACATTTATATAATCTCCTCCTTGTTTTGGCCAATTTAGACTTATGCTTAAATCTTATGGCAAGAAAAACAAGCATTCTGAGAGTATTGCATAAGCAATACACGTCCCCTACCGGTTTGTATTATTCTCTGAAAGCTTCCAAGCATATAGGCGTCGGAACCGGGGGGCTGCGGGGGGGGGGGGGGCTTAGCCCCCCACTTTTTTTGCAAATTTATACCTTACCATTAGAAACATAGAAAAATAGAGGGTTCAGCCCCCCCCCCCCCACTTTTTCTCGCAGGAAAGATTGTTTCTAAAATTACATTGAGGATTGAAAAAGTGGATTCAGAAGCATACTAGCCCCCCCCCCCCCCCCCCGGATTAGGAATCTCGTGATTTTGGAAAAAGAATTTTGGGTAAGTAATTTTTTTTATTGGAAGTAAAGGTATACTTCCCCCCCCCCCCCCCCCCCCGGATTAGGATTTCCATGATTTTGAGAATTACTTTTTTCTCAATATTTCAGAGGATTAGTCTAGCCCCCCCCCCCCCCACTTTCAATTTGCTTCCGACGCCAGTGAAGCACACAACTATTTCAGAGCTATTAAAAACGAGATGTCATGCTTTAATCAGAGATAAAAGAACAGAGGAAATTAAAACTATATAGTTGATATAGAAATTAAATAGGAAATAGGTAAAATACTACTCTTTATTTCATCTCCTGTAATTTCGCCAAGTCTATTCTGTATTCGCTGGTAAAAATTTGTGAAAACAATGCAGTGTTATGCACAATATCATTTCTTACCCTCTTCTGAACCCCGAATCAAACCAAACAGTTAAACAGCCCAACCCGACAACGAACCCGATTGTAATAATAATACAAAAAAACCCCTGCCGATTAAATTTACAACACAATGCTTGACACTATTTTATAGATTGTATTTGTTTGTTAGAAATAATTAAAGGAATGGTACAGGAAAAGGAATGGTACAAGTAACGCACGATATTATTACTGACTACATACTGACCTCGTTTATTCAGTTACACACCGAACCCGATAACGAACCCGAACATTAAAAAATTGGAATATAAAAAATTAATTTTCTCGAAAATATGTCAATCAGACGCTACAAAAGTGTAAACTTGATCTGTAGTTTGACATTTTGAAGCTGTTCAGCAAGTTTCATATTATTCCTCAAATGCATAAAGAAAAAAAGTGTGGAAAACTGAAGTGGGACAGACAGACGGACTGACGGACGGACAGACAGACGGACGCAGAGGAAAGCTATAGTCCCCTCCGGTGAAACCGGTAGGGGACTAATAACATTTAACTTAACTTAAGAATATACTCAGCATATGCTTAAGAGTTAAGAAGTTTTATGCAACATTCTAAGCAATGTGCATAGTACAAATTTGTACTTAAGAATATGGTTAAGCTAGAAGTGATATGCATACGACATTGGGGAGTTACTTGTGAGAACTGGCTTTTTTCTTTGTTTTACCTATACAGGTACTTTCTGAAATAAGACCATCGACGAATACTTGAAAATCAAAACCATCAACGTTGTACAGACTGACTACGTTTTCCATAATTTTAATCACTAATAAGATTCCTGGGATCATCCCTGTAGTATTTTTCGATTATTTTATCGAATTTTGGGATTGTTTTCCTTGTAAATCGGGAAGAAGGGTCCGTATCCTGAATCAATCTTTTCTACCTTAATCCCATTTAACTTTTGCAATTTAAAATATATAAAAATCTCCTTCTTTACTTCTATAAATGTTTTTGAAAAACTGAATGTATGGTTATGATGTCCACGATCTCCTTTACATAAATTGTGGGCTTTGACTCTAGGGCGGGGCCAAATTGCTTTATGGTTTTAATGCATACTATGTTTAAAAATCTTCACTACTCTCACACATCTGTAAGTAAAATTAAATTCATAATTTTATTAATTATGAATTTAATTTTACTTACAGATGTGTGAGAGAAGTGAAGATTTTTGCCTTGGAAACTCTCAACAAAATTATTAATTTCATGCTTCCAGAGGTGGGAGATCGGTTCTCACTCTAGTGCGGGGCATCGGTTCTCACTCTAGTGCGGGGCCAAATGGTCATGTAGTGTTTATGCATTGAATGTTTACAAATAGTCTTCGTTGTGTCTTCTGATACTGAATTAAAACTGGATGCATATTAAGAAAGAAAAAAATAAAGCAATATAACAAAAACAGTTTGTTTTTTAACTTTCTAGATAAACAAATACTGTGGAATCATTAGAATTCGCGCAGGTATTGGTGGGTGGCCCTCACCCACGAATTTACATTTTCGACCAAAAACTAGTTATTAAAAAGATTTACCTTTCCTATTGAAACTGAAAATAGACACATCCACGAAATTACACCCCATGAATAAACAAAAAACTCAATCTTAGAAAATTGGTCCCCACGAAATTAAATGATTCTACAGTAGACTTGATTGTGTAAAGTTTTTTTTTATGATTTTATTTGAAATTACATACAATTTGCTTGAGGCAATACCTCCGCAGAGGCCCTCTTTGTATACCTTACCTGAGGTGCCAGGGGCCCCCTGGATCGGTAACTATGTAGCAAAAATATGAAGATACCATATCCATTTATAATTTTACAAAATAAAGTTAATGAAGTGAAGTAATATAATTATAATCATAGTAGATCATTGTGTAAAGTTAAATTGGCTAGCCAAAATCACAGATAAACGGTTAAAGTAAAACGATTTTGGATATATGCCAGATGGTGAAGTAAGAAGTTAGGTTGAAAAGCTGGAACAGGAAAAATGAGTAAAAACGGTGTTTTTTCGTTTAAATGTCATAGTAGAAATAGTTTCTGTTTGGCCCCTGGGAACGTGGGAT
This sequence comes from Magallana gigas, assembly GCF_963853765.1. Lineage (NCBI taxonomy): Eukaryota > Metazoa > Mollusca > Bivalvia > Ostreida > Ostreidae > Magallana > Magallana gigas. The sequence goes on along the minus strand of NC_088858.1, from coordinate 25,981,213 downwards.
GGAAGGTTGTTTTAAATAAACATGTACCTGTATACCAGCCATCTAGCTTATCTATGAATACATATAAACTTAAAAGCTACCTTGAAAGTAATACCAAAAGTTATTTCCTATGAAAGTCTTGCAACTTTTCAATATCAGTGCAAGTATTCTATTATGATCTTAAAGTTTTTTTGCCAAAAGGCTTATAATTTCAGGCAGGGAGATGGTCGTCATTCAAATATTTTATTTTACTCCATAATGAAATCCAACTAAAAGCATATTCTTGAGATTCCTAGACAGGTCTTTGTAAGGGCTATTTTACTCGGGTGACCGTTAAGGTATGTTGGCCTCTTGTTCATTTACAGAAAATCTCATTTTTCTGGTTTATGAAATATATAAAAAATTGAAAACATTTAGTTAACAGTATTCATCAATAGTGTAATAGAGTTTAAGGATCATACGTACAAACAATTATGACTTACTAGATCCTGAACCTTGCTTTAAGAACACCAAACACTCGTTCCGCCACATTTCTGGTTTTGCAGTGTGCTATATTAAATGTTCATCAGCAGGCGTTGACGGGTTGAAGAAAAGGGTCATAAGATATTCATTCAAAGGATAAACGGAATTCCCTAATAACCATCCTCAACCGGGTAATGTTTCTAGGATTTCAGGAATGCTATAATGCTGGAATATGTAAGCATAAGCTTCCTGGAAAGCTGCAGTTGATGTTTATGCACCTTCAAACAGATAATTATACATATAAACTAGACTCTTGTTGCAAAAGCAACAAAAAGGTCTTCCGTTTTGATATACATGAATCAATTTAACCGTAGACATTGTTTCTCTTACATAGAGAAAATAGTTAATATGATAAGTATTGTAAATGATATATCCAGACGTTACTTCCATGTAAAACAACGAGATTGAAAAAGAAATCAATTTTTGAAGTACTCTCTGTGACGAGTAATGCCAAACTAAACAAAACAGGTTACAAAGTTTGGTTGTTAAAAATATGATTTATTTGAATCCTCCCGGTGAAAACCGGAGGTGGCAGTTGACAAAATAAAACCCATATCATCAATCAAATGTCTATCATTCATGAAAGCTTTGTGTCTCATTCACTAACAGTGACAAAAATCTTGCGAGCATCAAATTTGTAAAAGGGAAAGCTACATAGAGATATTTGAGATATCTCACCGGAAGGAAGTTATTTGAAAATTTAACATTATAAAGATGACACCTCTAAGATTGTATACTGATTGTATACTGATATATTCATTCCATCTAAAAGAAATAAATAAAGAAAAAACATATTATTTGTAGTGCTTCCGGTGACAACCGGAAGTTACACCAAACAAATTCAAATAGTTTTAAAAAATGTACATATATAGGTCTATCATCCAACAAAGTTTGATTGTTCAAGTCGACATCGTTTATGAGATCTCGTCGAAATAAGGTTTTTTGTCTCGGGACAGGAAACGGACAAACAGAAGTGTTCAATGTAAATTGTATTAAATATTTCTTGTATACTTGTCTTTTGTACATTATTGTTCATCGAGCTCACTACAAATATCAAAGAAAAACAGTTAAACTGATAAAAAGTTCGATTTGTTTGAACTGTTCTTGTATGGACCGGAAGTGACGCAAGACAAAATGAAACCGGTTAAACATATCTTCAATAAAATGTCTATCATCCATGAACGTTTTGCGCTTTGATCACTTATAGTTTCTGAGAACTCGTTTGTCCAAAATGTGTTTCAAAAAAAGTACCTGAGATATTTGAGATATTTCACCGGAAGTAGAATTTTGTTGTTGATATAACATTGCATTGATAACGTATGTATAGATTTATACTTATATATCTATTCTATGGCAAAAGAATTTAATGCGTAAAAATAGTTATTTTTGAAGAGCTTCCGGTACAACCGGAAGTTACGCTGAACAAAACAGAATAGTGTATACATATGTACAGACATAGGTCTATCATCCCACAAAGTTTTATTGTTCAAGTTGTCACCGTTTTTGAGATCTTATCGAAATAAGGTTTTTTGTCTCGGGACAGGAAACGGGCAAACGGAAGTGCTAATTGTAAATTTTATAAATTATTTTTTGTATACTTGCCCTTTGCATTTTATTGTTCATCGAGCACACTTCAGATATCAAAGACAAAAAGTTAAACTGATAAACAGCTCGATTTGTTTGAACTCTTCCGGTGTGGACCGGAAGTGACGGAAGACAAAATGAAACTGGTTAAACACATCTTCAATCAAATGTCTATCATCCATGAAAGTTTCGTGTCTTGATCAATTATAGTTTCTGAGATCTCGCGGGTACAAAATATGTTTAAAAAAAGCTACCTGAGATGATTGAGATGTCTCACCGGAAGTAGAATTTTTTTGTTGATTTAACATCGCATAGATGACATATGTAAGGATATATACTAATATCTTTATTTTACGGAAAATAAATTAAATACGTAAAAACAAAAAAAATTGAAGTGCTTCCGGTGACGACCGGAAGTTACGCCGAACAAAACAAAAATGTTTAAACACATCTACAACTATAGGTCTATCATCCCTCAAAGTTTGGATGTTCAAGTCTTTATCGTTTCTGACATCTCGATGTGACAAGCTTTTTCTCGCGGGACAGGAAACGGACGAACGGAAGTGAATTTAGAAAATCTGTTACAAAAAACCTCTAGATGTTAATATTTTCAGTCATTCCTGAAAATTTTATAAGAATTCATCAAGACATCTTTGAGAAATTCATAAGACAAATAGGGGAAAAAAAAAATAATAATAATAACTAGACTCTTGTTGCTATAGCAACAAAAAGGTCTTCCGTCCTCATGTATTAATCTGCACAAAAAATCCAGTTATCTTGTAAACAGAAAATGGATACATGTACATTTTGTCTTTCCTCAAAGTTTGGATGTTCAAGTTTTCGTTAGTTATAATATCTCGTTGAAAAAAGGTTTTTACCTAGGGACCGGAAACGAACAAACGGAAGTGATTAAGAAAACGGAAAGTAGATGTGTTAGTTCATTTACCTACGTACGTTACTGTTCATCACATTGAGTAAAATGTTTTTAAAAAAGTTAAAAGTTTTAAAAAAAGTTCTATTGCTTTTGAACATTTCAAGTATTAACCGGAAGTGACATAGGACCCAATGAAACCCGTTAAACACATGTTCAATCAATGTCCATTATCTATATTAGTCTTGATCTATCACAGTTTCTTGTGGGTACTTTGTTTTTAAAAAAGAAGGCTACCTGAGATATTTGAGATGTCTCAACCGGAAGTAGATCTTTTTTTACCATGTGTAGATGACTTTTTGTATCTCTATAGCTAAAATGTTACTTCAATGCTAAATAACCAAAATATTTTTAAAAATATCAAAATTGGGTGTACTTCCTGTGACGACCGGAAGTTACGCCGGATAAAACAAAATAGTGTTAACACATGTACATACATAGGTCTATCATCCCACAAAATTTGGTTGTTCAAGTCGTTACTGTTTTTGAGATCTCGTCGAAATCAGGTTTTTGGTCTCTGGACAGGAAACGGGCAAACGGAAGTGTTCAATGTAAATTGTATTCAATATTTCTTGTATACTTGCCTTTTGTACATTATTTTTCATTTATCTAACTAAAATATATCAAAGGAAAACAGTTAAACTGATAAACAGCTCGATTTTTTAAACTCTTCCGGTATGGACCGGAAGTGACGGAAGACAAAATGAAACCGGTTAAACACATCTTCAATCAAATGTCTATCATCATTGAAAGTTTCGTGTCTTGATCGCTGATAGTTTCTGAGATCTCGCGGGTACAAAATGTGTTTCAAAAAAGCTACCTGAGATAATTGAGATATCTCACCGGAAGTAGAAATTTTTTGTTGATATTACATCGCAGAGATTTCCTATGTATGTATTTATTCTTATATATTTATTCTATTGACAAAAAATTTGATGCGTAAAAAAATTTATTTTTTAAGTGCTTCCGGTGACGACCGGAAGTTATGACGAACAAAACAAAAGTGTTTAAACACATCTACAGCTATAGGTCTATCATCCCACAAAGTTTGAATGTTTAAGTCTTTACCGTTTTTTAGATCTCGAGGTGACAAGCTTTTTGTCGCGGGACAGGAAACGGACGACCGGAAGTGAATTTAGAACATTTTTAATTAAAATCCTCTAGATGTTTTTATTTTCTGTCATTCCTGAAAATTTTATAAAAATCCATCAAGACATCTCTGAGAAATTCACGAGAGAAAAAGGGGAAAATAATAATAATAATAATAACTAGACTCTTGTTGCAAAAGCAACAAAAAGGTCTTCCGTTTTGATATAGAAGTATCAATTTAACTGTAAGACATTGCTTCTCTCACATAAATAAAAAATGGATACGAAAATTATTGTGAATGATAAAAATATCAAAATTGGGTGTACTTCCTGTGTCGACCGAAAGTTACGCCGGATAAAACAAAATAGTGTTAACACATGTACATACATAGGTCTATCATCCCACAAAGTTTGGTTGTTCAAGTCGTTACTGTTTTTGAGATCTCGTCGAAATCAGGTTTTTGGTCTCTGGACAGGAAACGGGCAAACGGAAGTGTTCAATTTAAATTGTATTCAATATTTCTTGTATACTTGCCTTTTGTACATTATTTTTCATTTATCTAACTAAAATATATCAAAGGAAAACAGTTAAACTGATAGACAGCTCTTTTTTTTAACTCTTCCGGTATGGACCGGAAGTGACGGAAGACCTTAATGAAACCGGTTAAACACATCTTCAATCAAATGTCTATCATCTATGAAAGTTTCGTGTCTTGATCGCTTATAGTTTCTGATATCTCGCGGGTACAAAATGTGTTTTAAAAAAGCTACCTGAGATAATTGAGATATCTCACCGGAAGTAGAATTTTTTTGTTGATATTACATCGCAGAGATTTCCTATGAATTGATTTATTCTTATATATTTATTCTATTGACAAAAAAATTGATGTGTAAAAAAAAATATTTTTTAAGTGCTTCCGGTGACGACCGGAAGTTATGACGAACAAAACAAAAGTGTTTAAACACATCTACAGCTATAGGTCTATCATTCCACAAAGTTTGAATGTTTAAGTCTTTACCGTTTCTTAGATCTCGAGGTGACAAGCTTTTTGTCGCGGGACAGAAAACGGACGACCGGAAGTGAATTTAGAACATTTTTAATTAAAATCCTCTAGATCTTTTTATTTTCTGTCATTCCTGAAAATTTTATAAAAATCCATCAAGACATCTCTGAGAAATTCACGAGAGAAAAAGGGGAAAAAAATAATAATAATAACTAGACTCTTGTTGCAAAAGCAACAAAAAGGTCTTCCGTTTTAATATACATGAATCAATTTAACTGTAGACATTGCTTCTCTCACATAGAGAATATAGTCGATATGATAATTATTGTGAATGATATATCCAGACGTTACTTCCATGTAAAACAACGAGAATGAAAAAGAAATCAATTTTTGAAGTACTCTCTGTGACGACCGGAAGTAATGCCGAACTAAACAAAAATTTGTACAATCATAAGTCAATCTTTCCTCAAAGTTTGGTTGTTAACATTTCTGCCAAGTCTGAAATCTCTTTGAAACAATAGTTTTTGTCTGGAGACGGGAAACGGACGAACGGAAGTGATTAATAAAAAAAGCTGGTATTTTTCGTACATTTGCTTAGCGTACAACACTGTTTATCAGGCTACATGAAACACCCAAGAAATTCAGTTAAACTTGTTAAAAATATGATTTATTTGAATCCTTCCGGTGAAAACCGGAATTGACAGTTGACAAAATAAAACCCGCTAAGCATATCATCAGTCAAATGTATATCATTCATGAAAGCTTTGTGTCTCAATCACTTACAGTGTCAAAAATCTTGCGGGCATCAAATTTGTAAAAAGGAAAGCTACATACAGATAGTTGAGATATATCACCGGAAGTAACAGTTATTTGAAAATTTAACATTATAAAGATGACACATCTAAGATTGTATACTGATATATTCATTCCATCTAAAAGAAATAAATAAAGAAAAACGTAATTGTTATAGTGCTTCCGGTGACGACCGGAAGTTACGCCGAACAAAATAAAATAGTTTAAAAACATGTACATATATAGGTCTATCATCCCACAAAGTTTGATTGTTCAAGTCGACACCGTTTATGAGATCTCGTCGAAAAAAGGTTTTTTGTCTCGGGACAGGAAACGGACAAACGGAAGAGCTCAATGTAAATTCTATAAAATATTTCTTCTATACTTGCCTTTTGTACATTATTGTTCATCGAGCTCACTACAAATACCAAAGAAAAACAGTTAAACTGATAAAAAGTTCAATATGTTTGAACTCTTCTTGTTTGGACCGGAAGTGACGGACAACAAAATGAAACCGGTTAAACATATCTTCAATTAAATGTCTATTATCCATGAACGTTTTTTTGCTTTGATCACTTATAGTTTCTGAGAACTCGTTTGTACAAAATGTGTTTCAAAAAAGTTACCTGAGATATTTGAGATATCTCACCGGAAGTAGAATTGTTTGTTGATATAACATTGCATTGATAACCTATGTATAGATTTATACTTATATGTCTATTATATGGCAAAAGAATTTAATGCGTAAAAGTAGTTATTTTTGAAGTGCTTCCGGTGATGACCGGAAGTTACGCCGAACAAAACAAAATAGTGTAAAGACATGTACATATATAGGTCTATCATCCCACAAAGTTTTATTGTTTAAGTCGTCACCGTTTTTGAGATCTCATCGACATAAGGTTTTTTGTCTCGGGACAGGAAACGGACAAACGGAAGTGCTTAATGTAAATTTTATTAAATATTTTTTGTGAACTTGCCCTTTGTGTTTTATTGTTTATCGAGCAAACTACAGATATCAAAGACAAAAAGTAAAACTGATAAAAAGCTCGATTTGTTTAAACTCTTCTTGTGTGGACCGGAAGTGACGGAAGGCAAAATGAAACTGTTTAAACACATCTTTAATCAAATGTCTATCATCCATGAAAGTTTCGTGTCTTGATCGTTTATAGTATCTGAGATCTCGCGGGTACAAAATGTGTTTTAAAAAAGTTACCTGAGATAATTGAGATATCTCACCGGAAGTAGAATTTTTTTGTTGATATTACATCGCAGAGATTTCCTATGTATAGATTTATTCTTATATATTTATTTTATGGTCAAAAAAATTAATGCTTAAAAATAATTTTTTCTATGTGCTTCCGGTGACAACCGGAAAACATGACGAACAAAACAAAAGTGTTTAAACACATCTACAGCTATAGGTCTATCATCCCACAAAGTTTGAATGTTCAAGTCTTTACCGTTTTTTAGATCTCGAGGTGACAAGCTTTTTGTCGCGGGACAGGAAACGGACGAACGGAAGTGAATTAAGAAAATTTTTAATTAAAATCCTCTAGATCTTTTTATTTTCTGTCATTCCTGAAAATTTTTTAAAAATCCATCAAGGCATCTCTGAGAAATTCAGAAGAAAAAAAGGGGAAAAAAATAATAATAATAATAAAAAGAAACATTACAATCACTATAAGGTCTTCCGTTGGAAACGGAAGACCTTAATAAGAAAGAAAGAAAAAACCTAACAATCACTATAAGGTCTTCCGTTGGAAACGGAAGACCTTAAAAAGAAACATTACAATCACTATAAGGTCTTCCGTTGGAAACGGAAGACCTTAATAATGCTGGCAGATTGATAGATGGCATGTATTCTAAGGACAAAGGAAAGGTACCTGTTTGAAGCATATTATTTGTATGTTTGAAGCATATTATTTGTTTAGGGTGATCTTCATGTATTAAAGAAGATACATGTGCAAATTTATTTAGTCTTTTTTATTATTTATAAACAGCTCATGTATGTCCGGAATCAAGAAAAGACCATTATCTCATACTAACTGCATTAAGCCAACATGTACCTCATGCTCGAATCTACTACTCCTTGAACATTGAAGGCATGGGATTTATTACGGCATACATAAACTGGCTTATCCTCTTCATTGTCAGAAGAGTTAAGGCATCTGCTGGGAATTTGGTGGCTAAAAACCCATCCAGCGCTCTGTATACTCCAGCTAGAACCACACAGACGGAAGATTTCGATATCCCATGGATGTCTCCTTCTTCTGAGAAGTCTGCCTTTGCCAGGAAGCGCAAGGTGCACAACACCGGAATAACAACTTTATAAAATTAAAGATTGTGTATAAATGAAAAAATATTCATCTTACGCCATATATGTAAACTTTTTTCTACACCATTTATATAAACATATCTTTTCTTCCAGCATTCACAATACATGGCATTCACAAATGGCATATCATTTTAGAGCATAAGTGTGTACATTAAAGCATCTCATCTTACAGCGTATACCTAAAAAATAAAGTTACCTTTTTACCATGCGTAAAGTTGGTGACATCTTGAACTTGATCTACATGTATATCATTTAGATTGAATTGCAAATAATTTAAATTTGAAATAGTATTATACAACAAAATCAAATTGGCATTTTCGCTATCTTATTCTCACATTTTCTTGAATTCTGTAAAACTATGTAAGTATTTTAAACACTATAGGTTGGAAATTACGTTACAATTATTTCTGCGAATTTTGGCACTTGAATTTTGTAGTTTGTGCTTTTATTTGAATTTTCGTGAGGTATGCTCATTTTGAAATCACCTACATGTAACTGTATTGTGTGTATTTAATGCATTCCCTGTTATTTATTTGTGTAGCATTGTAAAGGAATTGGGGAGCAAAATAAACGTGAGCTTGCTCACTTTTCTTTCTTTTTTAATCATTAAAGGAAGAAAAATTCTGAAACTGTTCTTGGTGTTAGAAGATTTTCAGATTATCGTATTCATCATAGTCTCATATCTTGGACTGTTGTAGTTGTTTTTATCAACAAGGGGAGAGAGACTTAAAATAGGAAAGTTCATCCGAATATATGCTGCCACAAAGCCTGCAAACACCAGCTGTTGGTTCAGCAAGTAAACCTTCTGGAATTCTTTCAAGAAGAGGTCTTGAATATTGATGCTTCAGGTCCACGTCGTCAAGATCAAAAGGAATGCCTTTCCAGGAAACTACTTTTACCCAAGGACAAGCTTCTTCTTGGAGGTGTTCTCTGGCAAGTTTTGCATTTTCAGCTTAGAAGGATGTATGTGGACATTGAGATGATTTGCATGTAATACATGAAATTTTTTTTCTCTATACGTCACAATCCTACTTGATCCATGATTTGTAACACAGAGGTACTCTCCATCCCATGACAACTCCTGTATTCTATTATCATTTTACAGTAAAGGGTAAGCAAGGATTAGTAGATGCAAAACATTCTGTTTGTATTTTTTATCACTAAAAGGTTATAATTATTATCACTGTGACAAATGAAGTTTGATGGATATAATGGAATCGCAAAGTCTGTTGCCTGTATGTAGATACAAGTTTGTACTCCCAATGACTTGGAAATTACTATTTAGTCTGTAAATTTATACATTTCTGGAACACTTGCTGAAGATGTGCATCTAATAGTGCAACACATACGAAGGTTTTATTATGATATTGTTGATTCAACATTAGATCATCACAGGGGAAAAATGTTACACTACTTACAAGATACTGCTTTCGATATCGATGAAAGGAGTAAATGTATTCTAAAAAATGAGTTAAACAAAATTCATGGATCATGTTTTGATAATGATTTGTATTCGCAATGAAAGTAATTTGTTTTCCTATCAAACATAATCTGTGTAATTGGCAAACAATCTTAGTATTCCTCATATACCCAGTAATGTATTACCTTCTGCTTCTAGGTTTTCACATGCATCATATCTTTCCATCACGAAGGCAATTGCATCAATATGGAGGCATTTTTGAAACATTTGCAGAGAGCACAGAAAGTACAGTAAAAAATATACGGTAATAAGCTCAACATAGCTGAAAACATAAATGACTTTTATTCCCCCACTCCAAAGAGAGAATACTGTTTTACCCTTGTGTGTTGTCTGTGTCGCTAGCAAATTTTCATCAAAGATTTTTTGGCAATTATAAATCGCATATGCTTTAAATTTAAATACACTCATTGTCTAGGTATGCCACATGTACTGAGGTAATGATCAGATTAATAAATTGATAGCAGGATCCCTGACATTTTAGCATAAATTCATTAAAAATTAATATTGCCTGTATATTTTTCAATGCTTGGGTAATAAATGTCTGATCAATGGTAAAATAGCTCAGTACTGCATTAATCTGCTACACGTATATTTTATAAGTCCCTCAGGTGACCTATTGCGATTAATTTTCGTCCGTCTTGTGTCGTTTATTAACAATGTAACATTTGAATTTCTTTTTGACGACTACAAGGCCAGATGTTACAATTTTAGGTAAGAGGAATTTAAATTGTAAAACTCATGGTTTTTCCACCCCCAGTGCGCCATAGCTGGGGCCAAATATGCAGATAAAATGCCAAATTTTCAAAAAATCTGTTTTACCCCGTCTCCCACATGGGTGGGATAAAACTAAATACAAGGATATGATTTTCGTGAAGTCCTTTTACTAAACTGTAAAATTCATTTTTCATGGTTCAGGCTTTAGGGTGGGGCAAATATGGCCATATATAGAGTAAAATGTTTATAATTCCAAAAATCTTCTACTCTACTCCCATATATATTTGAGAAAAATTGTATTGCTATAGATGATCAATATATACTGTTTTAAAAGAGAAAGAAAAGGAAAATTGTTTACTGTAGTATGTGTTTTATATACATGTATAAAAATTTTTTTATGCTTAATATTATTTGCTATTCCAGATCTCCAGAATTTATATGATATGTCAACAGAGTCAGAGAGCCCATTGATAACTGATGTCCTAGTAGTGTTGCATTCACAAGTGAAACACCAGTGAAAGGCTTTTTCTTAAAAGCAGAGACTCTTTCTGCGAACAAACAGAAATGTGTTTGCCTGAGAGAAAAAATTCCATATATGAAATATATATGAAAGGACTTTATATGAAAGGACTTGTGTGTTTATAATGCTTAAGATTCTAATGATTTGTCTTGTTTTAATTCAGTCTGTTTCATTGAATATACTTAAATTTTGTTCACCTTGAGAACATTATTCATAAAGATTTTAATGCAGAATGAGGGTTAAGTATGTGTTAACTGTTAAGGTATACGGTATAATGAGTATTTTCTGCAGCTCGAAAATGTTTAGGTCACGTGAGTAAACTCAGGTGACTTATTGCCAACCGTTTTCGTCCGTCGTCGTGCGCCGTCCGTTAACAATTTAACATTTTTAACTCCTTCTTAAAAACTACAAGTCCAATTGTTACCATTTTTGATGTAAGGCATTTCTATGATAAGAAGAATCTAAATTGTGAAATTCATGGCTATACCACCCCCGTGGCACCAGTGGTGGGGCCAAACATGCAAAAAAAAAGCCAAATATTCAAAATTCTTCTTCTCTACTCCCACACATGTGAGGAAAAAATGGTTGCATGGTTATGATGTCCATGAAGCCCTCTACCAAAATTGTGAAATTCATGGCCCCTGTGGCAGGGGTTCAGGCTTTAGGGTGGGGAAATATGGCCATATAGTAAAAATGTGTGAAATCTTAGAAAATCTTCTTTACTCCCACACATATGTGCTAAAAACTGAATACATGGTTATGATGTCCACTAACTCCTCTACCTAAATAGTGAAATTCATGGTCCCAGGTTCAGGGGTTCAGGACATGGGGGAGGGGGGGGGGGGGCAATTTAGTGTTAATGCATATAGTGTTTAAAAATGTTCTCTATTCTCACGCATCTGTATGAAAAACTGACTTCATATTTATGTTAACCAGGTAGTCCTCTACTAAAATTTTTAATTTCATGTCCCCTGGATTATGGGTTTTGATTCTAGGGCAGAGCCAAAATGGATGTATACGTGTTGTTGCATATAATGTTTAAAAATCAAACAGGTTGTTATTAACATTCTTGTGATAAATATCTCAAATGCACCGGATCCAAATACTATTTTCTCTCCCTCTTCAATTCTTTCTGAGAAAGTATGGCTGGTGTTCTTTTTCATGTGTTCTTTTCTGTGACGTTCCGCTTGGCTGGATTTTTATTTTTTTTTTAGAAAACATTGACATTTTGATTTCTTTATGATTACTTTTTTTGAGTAAGTTTCTGTAATAATGATTGATGATATAGTTTTGGCTCACCGAGACAACACTGGGGTGGGACCGTGGGAGTACTATACTTGTGCTATACTGGACCTTTTTAAATGTTTTGGAGCATCATACGCTAACAATTAAATATTTCATAGCACTAGGAATTATAATTTCAGGTACCGTCTCGATCTGTGGCAGCCTCTGGACTCAGCAGTGATGTACATGTAGGCTGAATGGGATACGTGGTACATTCACTATCTAATAAGACAGATACTTGCTTTATTAAGTGACGGACATGCATTTTAGTTGAAAAAAATAATGCAATCAAAACACATCAAAAACCTTTTATTAAATATATTTATGTAACGTGTTTGGGTCCGTAGATTTGGATAGATCCGTAATCAAGACAATGATTTAAGAAAACAATTGTATATTTATATATATGTATATAAAAACCGATCAAGCAATAATTACTAAAATGATTTAGATATTGTTAACAAGTACGAGTCAGTATATACAGATATTTAGTCTTAGGATTACCTTTCCTTAATTTAGAATTTCCTGTCACAAGACTGTCACAACTTTTGTAATACCAGTGACCACACTGGTTGCCAATGATCTAGAATGAAATACATGTAAAATAAAAATGTAGTACATGTGCATGTAAATTCAATATGTTTTATTGTTAGAAAAATTGGGAATGTGCAATTAATCTCTTTATATAATCTTAAATTGTTATTAATATGCATATTTTATTTTGAATAAAATTACTCCCACCACTCTCCATAATAACTAAATTATGCAAATTAAAAGACAATACGTTTTTCTCCCATTCTTTAATGTCTGATAAAGGGGGCCACCACCAGTCAGGCGCGGAGTCTTTAGGCGACCCACTTCTCTTTTTTTTTGCACCTGATTGAACATCTTGCCATTTCTTCTTTACTTCTTTCAAAGAGCGGCCACACCCCCTATGGCACAAATGATTAATGTAAATAAAAATAAATGTAAGATAAGTTTATGAAATTATGTGTATGAAATTTTTATTACGAAAATTAAGTTGTTTCATCTATAAATATGAAGTCTGATTTAATACTAGATTTTCTCCATATTCCACAATGATCCATAAAATGTACAATCTTTTTTTGATCCGCCCATCGATTTCTTTTGACAACGCGGACGCTAATGAAAGCAACTAGTAATAGCGTCTGGCAAAGAAGCCTAAACTTTATCAGCAGTGCTTTCAATGAATACGAAACATTATATTTGAAATTCTTTAAGGTAGTCCATCCATAACTATTATATTTCATATCTAATAGATTGCAAGTTTAATCACAAAAATTTTATTTTGATTTAAAGGATTTTATTAAATAATAAAGATTCACCTCTGAAACCTTTAAAAAAATTAATATCAATAAATTTATCATGTTGAAGTGAACATTGAAGTCTATGGGAAAAATGCATTTTTAAATATATTTTTGGGGTACAAGTAATTTTCTCACATATTCAAGAATATACTCAGCATATGCTTAAGAGTTAAGAAGTTTTATGCAACATTCTAAGCAATGTGCATAGTACAAATTTGGTAAAAAGTTGCAATAGATTTCCCTTTCTTCGGATATACTAAAATAATTCATAGTTTACCATGCATATTTTTAGAAATTGATTTTTAATATTTTCCTAAAGGGCAGACAACTCTTTAAAAAAGTTTTAAGTGCAATAAGTTCATTTAATTGACTACGTACATACATCCGAGTTTGGTTTATGTCAGCCTCATAATAGCTTTAAAATATGTATTTGATGTAGTATAGATCAATCAGAATTGTTAAAGTCGCCATAGTTATGGATGGACTACCTTAAAAAATGTGATGTATAGTATTTGTGCACAAAGATAAAAATTTGACACAACTTGTTGCAAACGTTTGCATACACCATATTTTTTGTGTTGAGAATATCAGGACCGGCTTAGCAAACTTGATCAAATAATTATAGCGAGATAAACATTGAAATAAATGATCACTTCATAAAACATATTTTCTGTTTGCTATATTAAAGCATAAAACAAACGTTCTCAAAAAGGATTTATCTTTTCATTTGCATCCTTTTGTGTTCTTCAGGTTATATTTTTTAATATTATACGGTACCTGTCTGTGATATAAGACCACACTTCAGTCTTATCTGTTGTCGAAAGGGAAAGTGAAAATTTCCCCTTCAGCACGTCCTTCTTCTGCTCTACTTGCTCCACAAGCAGTGATATTTCAGCCTCAGACCAATTCGGCTTCCTGGATCCGCCATCCATGTTTAGGTCTGCTTCTTTCGTTTTTCCCCGCAATGCTTAGTGAGCATGTGCAGTTTCGGTAAACAAGAACTCATGCACTTCCGATTTTATTAGACTTACAACAATGTTTCGATCTAGCCATAGCTTTTGTGAATAGCACCATAAACGAAGACATACGTTTGTCTTAAGTTTAAGGTGTAATGGTAAACGTACGATTTTTTGTGAATAGATCCCCAGAACACTAGAAATGACCTGTATAAGTGGAAACAAATTATTTGGAGTCTTCCGTGATATTAAAAGCCAAATTTGTTGCTATTGCCTTTGACAAAAAGACAGGCAGACATTCAACAATTTGTTTCCAAGGTTTCAATAATGTCTGCTTACAACCTTTTTGATATTGTCATATCTGAATGTATTATCAATTTATTTCAAACAAAAGATGTTCATTGAGGGCAGATGTTCAATAATGTGGAAGACGGTTATCAATATGATATCAAATGTCGGAGAGATCATTCATAGTAACGACGATATCCAAAATATTAGCAATGTGATATAAAACAATATAAATTATTCGGAGAGTAATTTAGATAATTTTTCAGAATCATTAAACATAGCTTCCAAATATTCCTTCGACGATGTTGATCGGCAATATTGGAAAGGCATCTTGGGCAAAATCTGAAAGAATTCTGTTGCAGATTCTATCTTTGCTGGATCCCTAGCTGCCTGTTGTCGTTCAGTGGGTTTCCGAGGTAATCCATCGTCTGTATGATCAATATATCAGAAATAGACAGTCCGTTCACCTAAACCAAGAGTATCAAAAGAACATGCTTTTGCATCCGGGAATCCTTTCAAATTCTTTTTAAGGTGATATCTCATGGATCTACTACGTCTACATGTACTTACTTCTTTGGCATCTAGTATGTCTACAAGTAACAAAACGTTAACTCTCATTTCATTCCATGTTGCTTCAAAATTATTAAAAAAATTTTCTCTTCGCTGATATATCTTTCCTTCAAGTTCATTACCCACTTCCCTCTTTTAGCAATGAAGTTGTACTTGGTGCCTCTTTTTGATAACCCTTTATATGCCTTACCTTTCATTCCCAATTCTTTCTGCTTACAACGTTTCCAACTGGATGGGTCGACCTTTTTATTCCGTTTTCGAATGAATCATTTATCTGTTATAATATCAGTGTTATCCAATTCTCCGATTTAATTCTCTTTTATTTCTCCTTGGTGCTCGGTATTACTTGTAATGTCTGTTGAGTCATTGTTATCCCTGCATCTTGCAATACTATCACCGTCTCTATTTATTTCCATAGTCTCCTGATCCTTAGCATCTTCTTGTACTTAGTGTTCATTTACACTTTCTACTTCAATTTCTCTTTCGACAGGAAATTCCTTAGGACAAACTTAAGAAGGTTTAGTCTTCACTATGTTTTTGGTTAAAATCAGTAGCCAACATTTTCCTCTTTGAATTTCCTCTCTCTCTCTTTGTTTTTCTTTTTTTTTTTAGGTCACCTGAGTAAACTCAGCTGACCGATTGCTATACGTTTTCGTCCGTCGTCGTGCGTGGACAATTTAACATTTTTAAGTTCTTCTTAAAAACTACAAGGCTGATTGTTACCATTTTTGGTGGGAGGCATCTCTATGGTAAGAGGAATCTAAATTGTGAAATTCATGGCTCTACCACCCCCCGGGCGCCACATGTGGGGCCAAATATGAAAAAAAAGCGCCAAATTTTCAAAAATCTTTTTCTCTTCTTCCATACATGTGAGGAAAAATCTGGTTGCATAGTTATCATGTCCATGAAGCCCTCAGCCAAAATTGTGAAATTCATGGCCCCTGGGTCAGGGGGTCAGGCTCTAGGGTGTAGCCAATATGACCATATAGTTAAAATGTTTTAAATCTTTAAAAATCCTCTTCTCTACTCCCACACATGTGGGCTAAAAACTGAATACATGGTTATGATGTCCACTAACTCCTCTACCTAAATTGTGAAATCCATGGTCCCTGGGTCAGGGGTTCAGGACAGGGGGGGGGGGTCAATATGGCAATATAGTGTTAATGCATATATTGGTTACAAATTTCTTCTCTATTCTCACACATCTGTATAATAAACTTACAAGAAATCATATTGACGCAAGCGTCAAATGGGCCGCAAAAAATATAATTGTTGTATAAATCATTGGTTGTTTACATAAAAACACACCACAAAGAAGAAAATAAGAGTTGGTTGTACTAATTTGTATGGTAAATTTAAATATACTTTCAGCAACTTGTTTTGAAGTTTAACATTTTACTATTATCATAAAGAATCGATTTCGTTACTGTTAGCATTTCTAACGGAAATTGTATGATCATTGCCATAGTATGAAGCAATGGAGAACACATTGATTTATCATTTTTCTCTTGGAGATTATGTATTTCAAACCATTTTTTTTTGTTGCATTGTATTGAATGAAAACTTAATGCATTATATAGTCATTATGTCTCCCCTTTCAAAGGGGAGACATATTGTTTTTGTCGACTTTCTTATTCTTATTCTTCTTATTAAGGTCTTCCGTTTCCAACGGAAGACCTTATTGTTTTCGTTCGGTTTCTTTTTCCCTATTCTTCTTATTATTAAGGTCTTCCGTTTTCCAACGGAAGACCTTATTGTTTTCGTTCGGTTTCTTTTTCCCTATTATTATTATTTTTCTTTTTTTTTCCAACCAATTTTGTGTACGCGATTTCTCTAAAACTACTCGACCGATTTACATGACACTTTTAGGTCTGATAGATTATGATCTGAACCTTATTGGAAATTTTTTTTAATGATGACGTCACTTCCGGTTCTGAGTTATTTACAATTTAACGATTTTCAGAGGGTCGACTTGTCCAGGAGTAAACTCCTAAACAATTTAAGATATTGAGTTCAAAATTTCAGGGATTGTAGGCAAAAGGTTGTAGATCTGACATGTGGTATATATATTTTCCTGTGACCAAAAGCGCCGAAGCTCGCCCGAGCTCAAATATTACAGTTAAAAAAGCGTCGTGATTTTTCGTGGTTTTCTTTCAATATCTCTTTCCTCGAAAGAATTTTGTTATAACATATAGAACAAAAAATCTTCAAAAAGTCAAGAGCTTTTATGTGACATCAAGAAAAAGGGGCTGGCCCTTCAAATAAGGGGCTGAGGGGGCTCTAAAAATTTTCAATGATAACCTTTTACTGAGAAATATTTTTTGATACATTATAGAAGCAATTTTGTTCATTTCAACAGTATTTACCTATACATTGCAACCATTTACTCCTATGTTACATAATTAGGGATTATAAGGGGCCAGAAGTCCAAAACTTTGATGCTCAATATCTCAAAATGGAGGAAAATTATGAAAAGCAATATATAACAAAAGATGCTCAAAATATTGAGTTTAACAATAATCAACCATAATTTCTTTGTTATGCGGTCCTTAAAGGGAGTTAAAGGGTCGGCCCCTAAAACGACCCGCTCAAGATATCTCGAGAACGGTACAAAATTTGTAATTACTTGTTGAACAAAAAGTGTTTGAATTGACAAGAGCTTTCATTTGAAATCATGAAAAAGGGGCTGGCCCTTCAAATAAGGGGCTGAGGGGGCTCTAAAGTCATTAGATAATAACTTTTTACTGTGAGATATTTTGTGATACATTATAGAAGCAATATTGTTCATTCTAACGGTATTCAGCTATACTTGGCAATCATTTACTCCTATATTACATAATTAGGGAATTTCAGGGACCAGCAGTCCAAAACTTTGATGCTCAATATCTCAAAATGGTGGAAAATTATGAAAAGCAATATATAACAAAAGATGCTCAAAATATTGAGTTTAACAATAATCAACCATAATTTCTTTGATATGCGGTCCTTAAAGGGGGTTACAGTGCTGCTATCCTGAAAGTTGACAAGGATAGGATAGGATAGGATGCAGGATGCACGATACAGGATAGAAATATAAAAGTTAAGTTCTATCCTATCCTATCCTATCCTATCCTGCATCCTGTAGCCAATCAGATTCGAGTATAAATTTCAGAGTTATTTTGCGAAACGAAAATTGGCTTAACAATGTATTTTCAATGACAATTTAATACGTTTAACAAGTTAAACCATTAAAGAAAAATTATTATATCAAGAACGCGGTGAATAACATTGATCCGCGCTAAAATGTAGGCGCTACATCTTTGTTAATTCGTACGCAAGTACGGTGTTACTGCGAGAATTCGATGCAACATTTGACAATGTCAGAAATAGATTTCTGTATTTCCTTCATTTAAAGTCTGCAAAGTATAAAAGCTTGAATTTATAAACGACCAATTCGGCATTTTAAAAGATAAACATGTATACAAGAAACAGACATTGCTTCACGTTTCATATAATTTCTTCGATGCCCAATAACAGTGACGCATATTTCTGTCCGATATTAACCTGAACATATCGAATAAATAAATGTTAGCTAGCTATAAATGCTTAAGAATTTATACTTTAAAAATAACTCCGAGTGGTTTAACTATAAACGATATAAACTTCCTAAAGGAATTATTTATTTCCAGATCGTGTTTACATTTATCGCCGAACGAATCGCTCGAATAATGATAATTACGCTCAGTTATATGTGATAACAAAATAATTTGATAAAAATATGTGACTAAACAGTTCCTCAATAAGTGCATCGAAATTATTTATCTGTTTTTTATGCATAATTAAAGTAAAATCAAAAATGGAATCGCTTACCTGTTTGTTTACGTTATTGTGTCCATCCCGCGTACGATTTAATTTTACCGTAGCACAGGTAAGTAAGTTATCCCGCTCGAAGAATATTCGGTTTTAGATTTAATTATTCATTTTGAGTACTACATTAATTGATAAAATCATTTAATTCTTAAATTTCGTTTCATTTAACTTGCATTCCTATATTTTGAAGGTATGGGATAGGATAGGATAGGATAGAGCTTATATGTAGGATAGGATGCATGATACAGGATATAGGATAGGATAGGATAGTTTTGTCAACTTTCACGATAGCAGCACTGTACAGGGTTGGCCCCTAAAACGACCCTCTCAAGATATCTCGAGAACGGTACAAAATTTGTAATTACTTGTTGAACAAAAAGTGTTTGAATTGACAAGAGCTTTCATTTGAAATCATGAAAAAGGGGCTGGTCCTTCAAAAAAGGGGCTGAATGGGCTCTAAACTCTTTAAATGATAACTTTTTATTGTGAAATATTTTGTGATACCTTATGGAAGCAATTATGTTCATTCTAACGGTATTCATCTGTACATGGCAATCATTTACTCCTATGTTACGTAATTAGGGAATTTTAGGGGCAAGAAGTCCAAAACTTTGATGCTCAATATCTCAAAATGGAGGAAAATTTTGAAGAGCAATATATAACGAAAGATGCTCAAAATATTGAGTTTAACAATAATCAACCATAATTTCTTTGTTATGCGGTCCTTAAAGGGAGTTACAGGGTCGGCCCCTAAAACAACCCTCTCAAGATATCTCGAGAACGGTACAAAATTTGTAATTACTTGTTGAACAAAAAGTGTTTGAATTGACAAGAGCTTTCATTTGAAATCATGAAAAAGGGGCTGGCCCTTCAAATAAGGGGCTGAGGGGGCTCTAAAGTCTTTAGATAATAACTTTTTACTGTGAGATATTTTGTGATACATTATAGAAGCAATATTGTTCATTCTAACGGTATTCAGCTATACTTGGCAATCATTTACTCCTATATTACATAATTAGGGATTTTAAGGGACCAGAAGTCCAAAACTTTGATGCTCAATATCTCAAAATGGAGGAAAATTATGAAAAGCAATATATAACAAAAGATGCTCAAAATATTGAGTTTAACAATAATCAACCATAATTTCTTTGATATGCGGTCCTTAAAGGGGGTTACAGGGTTGGCCCCTAAAACGACCCTCTCAAGATATCTCGAGAACGGTACAAAATTTGTAATTACTTGTTGAACAAAAAGTGTTTGAATTGACAAGAGCTTTCTTTTGAAATCATGAAAAAGGGGCTGGTCCTTCAAAAACGGGGCTGAATGGGCTCTAAACTCTTTAAATGATAACTTTTTATTGTGAAATATTTTGTGATACCTTATGGAAGCAATTGTGTTCATTCTAACGGTATTCATCTGTACATGGCAATCATTTACTCCTATGTTACGTAATTAGGGAATTTCAGGGGCAAGAAGTCCAAAACTTTGATGCTCAATATCTCAAAATGGAGGAAAATTTTGAAGAGCAATATTGAACAGAGGATGCACAAAATATTAAGCTTAACAATCTGCAACCATAATTTCTTTGTTATGCGGTCCCTAAAAGGAGTTACAGGGTCGGCCCCTAAAACGACCCTCTAAAGAGATCTCGAGAATGGTACAGAATTTCTATCACTTGTGGAACAAAATCTGTTTGAATTGACAAGGTCAGTCTTATGACATCAAGAAAAAGGGACTCATTTACTCCTATGTTATGTAATTAGGGATTTTAAGGGGCCAGAAGTCAAACACTTTGATCCTCAATATTTCGAAATAGAAGAAAATTCTGGAAAGCAGTATTCATCAAAAGATGCTCAAAATAATTTGCTTAACAATGTACAACCATATATTGTTTGTTATTTGGACCCTAAAAGTATTTTAAGGACCGGATATAAAAACGATTTTTCCCAGATATGACAAAAACGGTAACCAATTTCTAAACACTTATTAGCGGTACACAAACATACCTTTCAACTAAATTGAATGAAAAGGAGCTGATCCCTCAAATAAGGGACACCAAAGGGATAGATAGTCTTCCACCCATTACACTCATAGATTCCGCCTCCTTTTCCGGATACGTTTTGTTGACGAAGATCAAGAGTAAGGTCATTCCTTATTCTAAAAATCGGACGGAAGACCTCCTCGTTGCTCGCAACGAGATCGTGTCTAGTTATTTTTCTTTTTTTTTCTTACAAATTTTGTGTACGCGATTTCTCGGAAACTACTCGACCAATTTACACAAAACTTTCAGATTTGATAGAAAGTGATCTGAACCTTATTGGAAATTTTTTTTACCTATGACATCACTTCCGGTTTTGAGTTATTCACAATTTAACGATTTTCAGAGGGTCGGCTTGTCCAGGGGTAAACTCCTAAACGATTTAAGATATTGAGTTCAAAATTTCAGGGATTGTAGACAAAAGGTTGTAGATCTGACATGTGGTATATATATTTTCCTGTGACCAAAAGCGCCTAAGCTCGCCCGAGCTCGAAAATTACGGTTGAAAAAGCATCCTGATTTTTTGTGGTTTTCTTTCAATATTTTTTTCCTCGATAGTATTTTGTTATAACATGTAGAACAAAAAATCTTTATTAAGTTAAGAGCTTTCATTTGAATTCATGAAAAAGGGGCTGGCTCTTCAAATAAGGGGCTGAGGGGGGTCTAAAGTCTTTTAATGATAACTTTTTACTGTGAAATATTTTGTGATACGTTATAGAAGCAATTATGTTCATTCTAACGTTTTTCACCTATACATTGCAATCATTTACTCCTATACTACGTAATTAGGGATTTTAAGGGGCCATAAGTCCAAAACTTTGATGCTCAATATCTCAAAATAGAGGAAAATTTTGATAAGCAATATTGAACAAAAGATGCTCAAAATATTGAGCTTAGCAATAATCAACCATAATTTCTTTGTTATGCGGTTCTTAAAGGGAGTTACAGGGTCGGCCCCTAAAACGACCCTTTAAAGATATCTCGAGAACAGTACAAAGTTTGTAATTACTTGTTGAACAAAATGTGTTTGAATTGACAAGAGCTTTCATTTGAAATCAAGAAAAAGGGGCTGGCCCTTCAAATAAGGGGCTGAAGGGGCTCTTAAGTCTTTTAATGATAACTTTTTACTGTGAAATATTTTGTGATACGTTAAAGAAGCAATTATGTTATTCACCTATACATTGCAATCATTTACTCCTATACTACGTAATTAGGGATTTTAAGGGGCCAGAAGTCCAAAACTTTGATGCTCAATATCTCAAAATGGAGGAACATTTTGAAAATCAATATTAAACAAAAGATGCTCAAAATATTGAGTTTAACAATCTGCAACCATAATTTCTTTGTTATGCGGTCCCTAAAAGGAGTTAAGGGTCGGCCCCTAAAACGACCCTTTAAAGATATCTCGAGAACAGTACAAAATTTGTAAACACTTGTTGAACAAAATGTGTTTGAATTGACAAGAGCTTTCATTTGAAATCAAGAAGAAGGGGCTGGCCCTTCAAATAAGGGGCTGAGGGGGCTCTAAAGTCTTTTAATGATAACATTTTACTGTGAAATATTTTGTAATACGTTATAGAAGCAATTATGTTCATTATAAGTTTTTTAACCTATACATGGTAATCCATTTCTCCTATGTTATGTAATTCGGGATTTTAAGGGGCAAGAAGTCCATCACTTTGATCCTCAATATCTCGAAATAGAGGACAGTTCTGGAAAGCAGTATTTAACAAAAGATGCTCAAAAAAATGTGCTTAACAATGTACAACCATATATTGTTTGTTATCTGGATCCTAAAATGGATATCAAAACGATTTTTCCTAGATATCTCAAAAACGGTAACCAATTTCTAAACACTTATTAGCGGTACACAAAAATACCTTTTAACTTTAAGCGGATCCTTCAAATAAGGGACACCAAAGGGATAGATAGTCTTTCACCCATTACTCATAGATCCTTTCCAATTACGTTTCGTTATCGAAGATCAAGAGTAAGGTCATCCCATATTCTAAAAATCGGACGGAAGACCTCCTCGTTGCTCGCAACGAGATCGTGTCTAGTTCTTCTTATTCTTCTTCATCCAAATTTGTCCAAGCCGTAACTTAAATACCCTTTGACATTAAGACTTCAAACTTAAAACATAGGTAGATGGTATTGAGAAGGAGTGCACGCCACCAAAATTTTTGACCTTGACCTATTTTTTTTTTCAAGGTCAAGCGTTTTATAAAAAATAGAGTTTGGACTATAACACAAGATTCCTTAAACATACAAACTTTTAACTTGTATCATAGATAGATGGTATATAGTCCAGTTGAACCTTACCAAAATTTTTGACCTTGACCTTAAATTTTTAT